>NW_013667055.1:142442-143418 GCF_000517525.1 Limulus polyphemus
CAGAGCAGCTGGATGAAAGCCCTTATTATGACCCGCCAACATAGACTTTTGGAAGACCGTATTGTTCTCAGACGAATCAAGATTCGCTCAATTTTCAGACTGTGGAAGGATATATGAGTTTGGAGAATGCCTCACTAAGAGTTTTGGCTCAACAGATTGCAGCCAACTGTGAAGCATGGTGGTTTCAGCGTGATGGTTTGGGGAGCTGTTTGGGTTGGTGGGAGATCGAGCTTAGTGGAGTGTGTTGGCAACATAAATTTTGCGAAATACGTCAAAATATTGGAGGAAGGACTCTTGCTACTTTATTCCTCGGATTTCATGGACAAGAACACAACGTTGTTTCAGGAAGATGGAACACTGTGTCACACTGCTAGAAACACCCAAAAGTGGCAGGAAGAAAATGGTATCCAGAAGTAGTCCTGTCCGAGCCAATCTCCTGACATGAACCCCATTGAAAACCTCTGGGTCATACTTGACCGGCAAGTCAAGAAACAACCAAAAAAACCAAATTTGAAGAGCGATCTACTCCAAGTTTTGAAGCAAGAGTGGGCGAATATCCCACAATCTAAAATTGACAAGATGATTCTCACTATGCCCCAAAGGATCAACAAACTCCACGAAGCGAAATGAAGATCTACTAGATATTAATTAAATTATAAATATATCAGTTAATGTGAATATGACTGAAAAAAATTTCATTTTTTCTGAAAAGGTGGTGTCTATTTACTTGTGACCACGCTGTGTATATCATATCTTTTTTTCCCTTTAAGAATGGTTTTAGGTGTTTCTATTTATAAAACTTGTCATATTTATATATTTTTAGGGCCAAAGATTATGAACTTCATTATCAAGCATTCAAATTTAAGATCAGCAGTATTTCAAATGTAATTTAGAGGAAATACTGATTAATACAGATTACTGCCTGAGTTCTAGGTAGCAGTTTTAGGATAAAAGTTTCAAATTCTTATAAGAGTAC
>NW_013667055.1:144238-145830 GCF_000517525.1 Limulus polyphemus
AAGAAAGTTAGTAGCCAGTAGTCATCGGGTTAAACCCTGGCCTGGATGAAGCTTCCAAGGTGCAAAAATTAACGTTCACATACCCAGAGGAGATAGGGGTATTAAACCTTTCAACATCATAATTTGTGGCATGCCCTTTGATATCAAAACTGATGAAATCATTGTAGAACTTTGCCTCCAGGACATATCTGCATAAAAAGCAGAAAGAATCAAATCTGCCCATACAGGCCAAAAACCCCACTAGTGAGAGTAACAACTGACTCAGAAAAAATGGTACCAACTTGTGGTATGTACACCTCTACTCCAGTGTTTTAACTGCCAGAAGTTCGAGCATTCCAAGGCAGTCTGTACTTGAGAGTAAAGTGTGTACGATGCGGCAAACATCACCCCATCACTGAGTGCCACCTGTGCTAATTGTCGTGGACTGCATGCGGCCTCATACAAAGCCTGCACCAAATATCAACAAGTTTTGAAAATAGCCAGACCCGCAAATTCAGATGCCTCTACTCCACCTGACAAAACAGTATGCCAAGCAAGACACCAGCCTTTAATCCAAGACTTTCCTCCGATCCAAAGTAAATTAGTCCAACCACATAGAAACAACACTGGCACCACTGCCGTAAATACACAAGGAGTCGCCACAACACATGCCCAGGCTATGAAACACAGGTCCAATCAGGGTTCAACTATCTCTATAGATGCTCTCATAGCCTTTGCTACAGACCTCATCAGAAGAGTCTGGAACGGCCAAGTTAGATCACCTTATGAGCTACTTCTAGACGCCTGTGATGCTGGATTGTTTTATTTTGACAACTGCAACCACAACCCTGACTCACTCGACCTACTTATAGACTGCCATACCAGAAGACTTCAACCTCTGTCCAGATAAATGCTTAACTTTCTCCAAATAAACATTCAAGGTGGCATACACACAAAGAATTATGAACTGTACAATCTCACTGACATCATAATCATAAATGAGACCTTGCTCAACCCACACAGCAAAATCAATTCTAAAATCAACCATTACCAGAGGTTTAACACTCTTATACAAACTACTTCCCCTGAGAGTTAGTATTTCTAACCTCTTGACATCTATTTCTTATATTTATTTTACTGTTAGTGGCTGAAGTAGGAACCCGTCAATCATAAAGCAATGAATCATGACTCCTGCCATTAGACTGTTTAAGTGACACCTTTGGTAGCAAATAAGCCCATGTGGCACAATTACCAGAACTTTCCCAGAGTTTGTCATAATCCTGGCTTCAAGAATGCAGTGGGAGGGAATTTATCAGCTTGTTTATAGTACAGTGGTTGCAACGAGAATTGTCTAAAGTAATAAAAGTGCAAGTAAATGTTTATGATATGGCTCCATACAAAGTCCAGTCTGATCCAATAAACTTGATAGGTACTTGGATGTTAGATGTCTTCTCGAGGTGGTCGAAATTTAGTGGTATAGGTGAACAATGTGTGTAAGTGCTTATGAACGTGAATATATATTATAACTATTTATTCATAAATGCTTATGTTTTGATTATTTTATTAAAAAATAACACAATAAATAAAAAATATATAGAAAACAAAGATTTCTA
>NW_013667055.1:146790-155494 GCF_000517525.1 Limulus polyphemus
CCGCTGAAAGGGCGAGCATGTTTGGTGGAATGGGGTTTTGAACCCACAACTCACAGACTGCGAGTCAAGCTCACTAACCACCTGACCATGCTAGGCCCATCATCATGTGACAAAAACCC
Source organism: Limulus polyphemus (assembly GCF_000517525.1). Classification (NCBI taxonomy): domain Eukaryota; kingdom Metazoa; phylum Arthropoda; class Merostomata; order Xiphosura; family Limulidae; genus Limulus; species Limulus polyphemus. The sequence goes on from NW_013667055.1 coordinate 146,910, forward strand.
TTCACCAATAGAAGGATGATACACCTTCATGTGTAATAACTCACTCTATGCACTTGTAATCATGGTAAATTCATTTTTCAACAAGGCAAGAAAAAAAATAAAGGTGTGCCAGGTGTGGAGAGTATGTGTGTGGATGTGAGTATCTATCAGATATTCATTTTCAGGTAAGGTAAATGTTAACTTCCAAGATGATAACTCACCTCTTCACATAGTTTAGCTAGAATCCCTTGTTGAATTCGTGGAGGAGCCAGTGCAAGTTTTACCTAGATGAGCCCTTATCAGAAAGTGCCAAAAGGAAGCCCATGAAGTGACCAAGAATGTCATGGGCTTCATAAGGACACAACTGTGGGATACTGACTGCATCTTGTCTCAACCAGGGTATATTCTTCATCAAGAAATTAATGGAAGAAGAGGCATGAACAAGAGGAATAAGAACATGACTATCTGAGTACTTGCACACAAATGGTAGGATAGCTAATATGTGTACTGTGGTTGGGGCACATTCAAACCACTTCAATTCTAGGGAACAGATTCTAGTTGCGAGAGGAGGGCACATTAGTGACAAAGTATGGTTTCCTATAGTGTGTGCTTGCCTCAACTTGACCATCAAACTGTACAGGATGGCAAGAGAAGGGTATCATAGTTATGCAGTATGGATTTACATAGTGTGTTCTCACCTCAACACCACTGAAGGAAGAGTGCACAAGTGGTGAAGGTTTTGTTAGCAGGGTGATCTGCACTACACTGACAATGTCACCACTGCCCTACTTCTCACTGTACTGCAACTCCTTTGAATAGCTCCAGCTGTTGAGTTTAAACAGAGAGGTTTCTCCATGGTCCAACACTCTAGCAGCAAGGAACTGATAAGTGACAAAAGCCTCCCATGCACCATTTGATGAATGGGAGGGGGAGAATTTGCATTGCAGAGGTGCCAAAATCTCCATTGGACCTCCAGCCAGAAAGGGTCTTTTACTAGAGACAGTACAATGGGTGACTGTGAAACCCTATTTTTAAAAATGAGCAAGTAAGAGTCAAAAGAGTACACAGAACACATTACCTAGCTTTTTCCATGAAAGAGGTACAGTCTGGATTGGACAATAGAATAAATATGTGTACCATAAAGGTACCCCATAGAGCCTTGTGGAAAAACCCCAATTCACAATGGGCATAGGTAGAGCCAAGATGTATGATATGAGTGCTTACAATTATCCTGGCTCAATGTAGATTTTGAGTAAACATACCATGGGAGGCAACATCAACCAGCTGGTGGAGTCTTATTAAATGAAAAAAAGGGCTTTGAAAGAGAAATAATACATATCCTTCTGAAAGAAGGTGAGGTGATTGAAGAATGGCAACCAATGAAAACTGAAAGCCATTAGGAGATAAAACAGCCCAAGGGTGTAGGGGAGGAGATAAACATGTGAAGAGTTATCCACATACCCATCTGTGGGATTTCATCCCAGGACAGGTGAAGAAGAGATGCAAAAAAAAATGAAAAAAATGTGACAAATTGAAAGTAAATGAAGGTAAAATAGTCTGTGAGTATTCTGAGACAAAAAAAAACTGGAGGAATTGACAGACACTAACAAGAAAAGTGAGGAACTAGACTTTTGGTAAAGGGAAGACGAGAAATAGATGAAGGCCTGGAATCCAAGTGGGAAGGTTAGGAAGAAACTGATCTAGACAAGGAATAAGAGCAAACGGCAAGGTCAAGAAAGAGGAAAAACCTTAGATGACAATGAGGACAGAAGGATACCAATGAAGACACCTGGGCAAAGAAATAGAGCCTGATGAATAATATGTACACAAGAAAAAGGAAGGAGTACAGTAATGGGGAGCATAATCTGACCCAACAGCAGGGGAACAAAGTATGGAGATATAAAGCAGAAAAAGTTGAACAGACCAAACAGGCAAAAAGAAGAGAACAAAAGTCTATAAAAACCCATTTGAAGAATGAAGAAGTGCCGCAGATAAAAGGTGGAATTAAAAGAGAAAAAGATGAAAACACAAAAATGGGGGGACCAAAAGTGAAATTAGCGGTAAGGGCTCTGATCCCCAAACTGGTCAAATACATATCAATGAAAGGGAATAGAAAAAAAGAAAGTCTACAAGTCATGTGTTTTTTATTATTTCTTGTTTCTTGTTCCTTAATTCTTGTTATTTACCTTGTATTTTCTCATGACTTGTTTTTAGGATTTATACTGTTTCCGTAATAGATCCTTTCTCACACCCGAATGCCTTGCCCCTCTTACATTCATGGCTCTTTTTGTCCGTCAAAACCAAAGAAAAGGACATACCTGACAATGAAATCCAGAAAGAGATTGGAAAATTAAGGTCGTTACATGAATGGAAGGTACTACCCAAAGCAAATCAGGTTAAAGTCACAGTTCAATAGATTATTCCATACTGAAGAATAACAAATTAAGCCACTGGAACAGGAATAGGAGGCCCAGAAAGCATGTGGGAATTCACAACACACTGAAAATGGCTAGAACATCCCTGACAGTCAATGAGCCTATAGAAGCCATAATAGAAATAAGGCATAAGAATGAACGTCATTCACTCAGGACTAAGTACGAGTCATCATCATTTGAGTATTCACAATAAAAATTAAAGCTTTTGAAATAAAAATCAAAGAAAACAAAAACCAAAGTTTCATTAATGATGCACATCTCAGTAAACTGAACTCAAACAAGAAATTTAAACAAGCCCATTCAATACATTGCTGAGGAGAAGAATGAAGTTATCATGAGTGCAGGTGCATAAGGGAAACTATTGCACATGGAGGTGTGTCACTCTCCTACTGGTGGAAGGTTTTTATCATGTGATAATGTCCTCATGCACCAGTGAAATTTGTATGCAAATAGGAGGGAGTTGCCTCCAGGACAGTGTCATGCAAATCTCTCTGGCAGACACGCAAAGAAGATAGCTAGCTAAGCTATGTGAAGAGGTGAGTTATCATCTCAGAAAGATATTTCACATAGAATTAAGTCTACAAAATGGACACAAAAGTTTCTCCCAAAGCGCACAGCTAAATGGAAGACCAGCTGTTGAAAATTGTATAAGTTTTGTCTGACAAATGACAAATTAAAGTATTTCTCTGTATTTACAAATAACTGAGGAATTTATTGTCATATTTTTGATGGTAATATCTCTGTATATATTACCAACCAGTAAGGTATGGCTCTGTCAAGACAAAACATTTAGTCACATATCCAAGTAAATATGCCAGTTTCTCCACAAGATGCAAGTAAAAATGAGGATTCACATTATACCATTTGCAAACACATACCATAGGCTTCTGTGCTTCAAAGTTACTCAAATGGGATCTTAGAAGTTGTCACCCATGGTAAAGCATGGTCCATTGAAAAGCAGGTAAAAAGTAGACAGACAACATTGAACTCAATGTAATTATTACAAATAGTTTAAGACATATTTTTTCTGAAGTTATCATTTCCTTAAATTGAAAATGTATTTCCAAGACACACATACCTCCATTCATACTACAGCTATTACTCAACTGCTAAGGTTTTTTATCTGCTCATCTAAGCATTGGTCTGATTTTTTACTCGATTGCTCCAGTCTTTTATTCCCCACTTAACTGCCCTTGGCGATATCTGTCTCGTGACCACTCTCCACCAAGGTCAATGCATCCTCTATCTTGATACTGTATATAAGCACCTTCTTCTGATAATATTATCACTTTTTTGAGACTGGTCCAATCTGCAGTCTCTAACTCCAGCTCTTAGTAGGAAGGAAGGGTTCGAGTGTGTAAGAAAAGGGAATTATTATTGGAAATACATTTTTGATTTAAGAAAATGTTAACTTCCAAAACAAACATACCTCTTCTCACACTACAGCTAAAATCCCATATTGATAAGGTGGATGGGCCAGTGTTGGCAATGCCCAAGGGTGAGGTACTGGAGACTAAAATGCAAGTAGTTGAATGTTCCAATGAGTGGCAAAAGATTTGAAAATCGGTGTCCCAAACCAGGAGCAAATCCAATGGAAAAACACTCGATGAAGCATCCACTCTGTATGGACAATCTGGTTGGGTCAAGACATGTGATCCACCACCAAATTTACCACCCCCGGAACATGACAAGCTAGTAGAATGATATGATTGGAGTGGGTCCAATATAGAAAATCCAAGGTCCGAAAACAAAGAGACCTGGACAAAGGGCCCCCTTGATGGGAAATGTAAAACAACATTGTGAAATTGTCAGAGTGAAGCATGACGACTTTGCCTTTCAACAATTCCATAACTTGAGACATTGCTTTTTGTGCAGCAAGAAGTTCCAAAACATTGTTGTGTAGGGAAGTCTCATTGTTTGTCCATAGACCCTGACCACTGATCTGTGAAAAGATGGATCTGGGTGTGACATATTGCCAACTGATGAAATGGTGCCAGCAGTAACTGGTCATCCATATAATAGTGTGTGCACAGTACCAGGGAATGGAGGTAATGAGAAAGAGTTCATACAATACAGCTGAACATATATGATGTTCATGCTAGTCCAAAGGATTGAGCCCTGAACTGCAGCACCTGACCCCTGTGCACAAAATGCAGACAATGGCGGAATAACTCTGCTATGGGAATGTACAAATAGGCATCAGCAACATCAAATTGGGTAATCCACAGTCCTGGTGAAAAATGCCAATGTAGAGTGAGGTATGATACCACCATGAACTTTTGAGGATCTATGAATTGATTTTGAGGAGAAAAATTGTTGACCAGATGCAAATCTCCCATCTTCTTGGGCACAACAAGCATATGGGAATAAAACCCTGGAAGAACTATAACAACTCTCTGATAGCCATGGAAAGAAGTTCAGAAATCCACAGTCCTGGCAGAAATGCCAATGCAGAGAGAGAGGCATGATGCCATCATGAACTTTGGAGGATCTATGAATTGATTTAGATGTGAAAGATCATTGACCAGATGCAAATCTCCCATCTTCTTGAATACAACAAGCATACAGGAATAAAACCCTGGAAGAACTGGAACGACTCTCTGATAGCCGTGGACTGAAGTTCTGAAATCCAAGCTTCTGCACAAGGTGGAAACCCCACAGCTAAGGGGACTAATGGTGGTGGAGGTATGAATTGAATGACCAATCCTGACACAAGGATTTGTAGAACCCATGGATCTTTGGTAAAGGTTTTTCCACATGTCCAGAAATTCTTGAAGCCAAGCCCACACAGACCCCAAAGGAATATGAAAGTCACTGCTTCCCCTAGCAGTGTTAGGCCAAAGGGACTGATGTTGGGGTCAGGACAGTTGAACAGGGGTGGAACTACGACTCCCTGTAGGAACCGAGGAATGTTAAGAAGCCATCAATGACAGGGCTTAATGCAGATGGACAACATCAACCTCTGATTCCAAAGACTCTGGAATGCCTGCAAAAATCAAGAGTTGAAGAAAGGGACTTCACGTAACTCGTATGGGTGATAAATATCTCAGTACCATAGTTAGGGACAGACTACGTTCTGGAATCCCACATTTCCAGAAGAGGGTCTAATCTATGAGTCTAAATATGCTTCCACCTGGTGGTGGTAGGCTAAAGCATGTGACTCTGACAAATGTGGTAGACAAGGCATAGCTGTCCTTTCACATAACTGATCAGTAAACCTCCCTGCATGAACTGCAATATCAGAGGATGAATGAAGAACTAAGTGCTCACCCTCAGACATTTCCACCTTCAAGAAAGGCATAGACTCAAAAGCAACTGGGGAAAAACCCAAAACATCACACATTTAATTTACCACTCATAGATTCATGCCATATATTGGCTTGCCAAACATAATTTTTTTTTGTATTACGAAAATCAAAATAGGTAACACAAAGAAAGCGCAAAGTATCTCCAACAGTTGTTCAACAGAGAAACCGATTAGTGAATGCTCTGCTGAGAAAAAGTGATAATATTATTGGAAGAAGATGCTTATATACAGTACCAAGACAGAGGGTGCATTGACATAGGAGAAGAGTAGGTCACAAGACAGATATCACCAAGGGCAATTAAGTAGGGAATAAAAGACTGGAACAAGTAAGTCAAAATCAGATTAATGCTTAAATGGCAAAGGAAGAAACCTTAGCAGTCGAGTAATAGCTGTAGTATGGATGGAGGTATGCATGTTTTGGAATATTTGTTATTCATTGCCAAAATATAATGCTCATTCAAATATAATTTTTCTGAAATTTAGTCTGAGCTGATAAATATGTTTTTACAAACATCATCTTACTATAATATTAAGTGTACATATGTAGTATGTTTTAAACATAAAAGCTATAGAAAGGCAACACACAAGTATCAGGTTTAGTTTACATGTTTAAAATTCTGGTACAATATTTGTAATATTTTTCACAAAGAATAATTTACTATACACCTGAATTTTATATTTTTTATACTCATATATGATGTATCTAAGTGTTGAAGATTTCACATCTTAATATATCCATCAACTTTAAATATTTGAGATTGAACAAAATAAAATAAAATTCCAAGTGGTGGTTCACACAATAATGATATTAACTGCACTATACAAATAATGACACATCTCAGAAACAGTTAAAAATATTTAAATTCAGGTTTTCATAATTAAAACATGTTATGCAAGACAAACTTGATTTATATGCATTTAGTCTTTTTTAAATGTCCTTACCTCCCTAAATGTAGATATAGCAACTTTAATAATATTTGAACACAGATACTATACAAATTATGGCTTATTTTTTAGCATAAAAACATCAACATGAAATCAAACTGTTTCAATCTTGTCATACCACAATTAGGATATAAGACAGGCCTAAGTAATCCAGTTTTTAATGTTGGTAAATAATTAAATTCCAACATGAGAAAGACAGCCATAATTGTACGTGAAAACAACTTTTGTGACATTTTTGTAAGAATTACTGTAGTGAAATAACAAAAAAGGAAAAAAACAGTTAGTAAATTGCTTATTTAAATAAATAAACATACACCATATACCTTCCAGCTTTTGTAATACAATTAATCTGTAAAATATAATTAGTTTTTATTATCAAACAATGCCAAACAAAACCAAATTAAAATTAGTCTAGTGTACTTGTCTCAAAACATTCAAATTAAGAAAACATTAAATGTTTGTTTTAATTTAGCATACTTACCATATTCTACGCCACACAGAAAGTTGAATATACCAACACTTATGAATGTCAAACGGCGCTTGGTTCTTACCCTCATTTATTACCTGTTAAAATATTTAATTTCTCAACTGCAAAAGCTTCTTATGCATCTCGAACATTACCTGCATCATGAAAGAAAATTATAACAATCATTACACAAACTATAAATAATGAAATATAATATTAAACTGCATTATAAATTTACTATGTCTATAAAAATGTACAAAACAAAAACATAATTTTTTTTTGGTGCAAAAGGGTGCAAAAATGTCCCCTTCTCATTGCCTCTGAAATATTACCCCGCATCCCCGACACACACCTTGCAAAAAGTACCCACACCTATAGTCACAGAAGAAGCCCTAGTGATCATTCTCATAAAATAATACAATTTGACTCTGTTTTACTTCAAACACTCAACAAGTTGATAAGGACTAGAAGGCTGTGGTCTAATCTCTCAAATTCATTTCTCTAAATGGTTCCAAAAATGTTCTACACAGTTAAGATCTGAACTCCAGGCAAGCCATTTCAAGAAGTTAATATTATTGCTATGAAACCTGGAAATGGATTATATATGTACAAGTTTTGCAGCATAGGAAATTATTCTATTCCAACAAAACATCAGCTTTGTGATCAAACAATCATGGCCAATAGAACATGTATATTTATAATCTCAAGTTGATGTCTTTATAGGTAAATCTCACAAAGAATAACATAATTCACACTTGGTACAACACATTCACAGTATAGTTTTTCACATGCTTACCTACAGACTTGTAATTGGCCACCACTCTGAACGTGAATGAAATAGCTGTCATCACTTTACAGAATTTGAGACAAATAAGACAAACAATGACATAATGGGTTAATCACAAGCATAATGGTGCCAAGCATTTCTGGGGTTGAGGTACAGTTTGTGAATCATAAACTTTCTCAAGTAATCAGTCACAGAAGGGGTTTCATAACATAGTCATATTGGATATATAAAACTCACTGTGAACTTTTTGTATAGGTGATTTATAATCAATTTTCCCTTTACGCTGCATGCATACGAGGCCACATAGTAATCTGGCAAGTACCTTGGTACAAACTCCTTGAGTTTTGGTTTTCATAATTTCCAAAAGCCTTTTCTCTTTAAAAGCTGAACAGCATTTTTTTTAGCAGTCATTGGTACTGAGTAATTAGTGTTGAAGAATGCCTTAAAATTTCAAAACTACCACGTCCAAACGTAAGGTAGGAATATAGGTGCCAATGACTGCTAAAAAAATGCTGTTCAGCTTTTAAAGAGAAAAGGCTTTTGGAAATTATGAAAACCAAAACTCAAGGAGTTTGTAGTTTACCCAGTACAAAAAAAAAAAAATATATATATATATATATATATATAGAGGGACCATTGTTTAACATTTTTTATCAAGCCTGAAAG
>NW_013667055.1:155972-162623 GCF_000517525.1 Limulus polyphemus
CTTTCAGGCTTGATAAAAAATGTTAAACAATGGTCCCTCTATATATATATATATATATATATATATATTTTTTTTTTGTACTGGGTAAACTACAAACTCCTTGAGTTTTGGTTTTCATAATTTCCAAAAGCCTTTTCTCTTTAAAAGCTGAACAGCATTTTTTTAGCAGTCATTGGCACCTATATTCCTACCTTACGTTTGGACGTGGTAGTTTTGAAATTTTAAGGCATTCTTCAACACTAATTACTCAGTACCAATGACTGCTAAAAAAAATGCTGTTCAGCTTTTAAAGAGAAAAGGCTTTTGGAAATTATGAAAACCAAAACTCAAGGAGTTTGTAGTTTACCCAGTACAAAAAAAAAAAAATATATATATATATAGAGGGACCATTGTTTAACATTTTTTATCAAGCCTGAAAGGCAAACAATTGACAGTTTTACTCAACACTTTCAGTCAATCTGAAAAAACTTGGACATTGTACTATTAAGTGTCAGCAGTTCAAGGATAAACTCATATATATATATAGATCAAGTTGCACAGTATGCTATCTCATCCGAACTAACAAGATACATGTATAATCCTAATACAATCAGTATTTAACAAAGAAAAATTACTCCAATCACATTATTTCCTTTGTACAATAGTTGGCCTGCTAACAAGTTGAAATACATGTGTGTGTAAAATCAGGAAGATACGTAGGAGACAGAGGCAACATCATTTAATTTTTACCACAAAATTTCACATATGGTAAATTCTGATAATAGAATTTGTAGTATCGAAATGTATACAGTTTGATATTTTATATAACTAAAATCAGTTGATTTCAGAGCTGTTCAGAAAAAAAAATTATGCCTACATTTACTAAACAAATTTATTAATTTATTAACAGTATATTCCTTTTAGTTTCCCCAATGTAGTTTTTGAAATTATACATTTCCAAACAAAACCTGATAAATGTTTTAGTAAATTGGTGTGACTAAGCATAGTTTAACTTAATACTAAGGTTACTCATCTATAAGAGGAATTTATGATGCATAAATAGTTACTACTAAACAATTAATAAAATAAACTATTTTCAACTAGGTCTAATTTTGTATACTTCCACTCACATGTGCACCTTTACAATTTGTATACAAAGCTTCAACTAACGTGAAATACTTAAACATGATAGTCACATGTATCAATTAAAGTTTTTTACAAAAGAACTGTATAAGATATAAACTAATCTTAAACAATTTTACCATCTTCTCACCAAAATATCCTTACAGGGAAGTAGGAAGGATTCTTTTAAAAAAAAACTTATGTAAGATTATCCTTGAGACACTATTATGTAAAATAAAGTCTTAGTTAAACACTTTTGCAAGTTAATCAGTCTTAGCAAGATTTTTTAAATTATAGCCAGACAAATTTAACTGCTGGAACATGAACAAGAAGACTATTACATTATCTAACATTAAAAACATTTGAATTAATTTTTAGCAAAATGTTATTGTTTGATACTATAACAATCAGTACAGTAATTCATATGCTACATGGTAGTTTAATCAAATTTACTCATAATATTAAACAACATCTCATAATTCCACCTATAAATATGTTTTCATTTGATCCTTTGTTTTTATTAATTTCTCCCTCCTTAGTGGGACCTAAGTTATTAGTTATTAATTTATTAGTTATTGCAACTTCAGACAAAAAAAAAGGGACAAGGAAACTATTAATCAAGATTACTTTACATATAAGCTTTCATACACATATATAAACCTATCCAATTTTAGTTCATCATTTCAAACATTGTATCAAGATTTAGTAATAACTCTAAATATCTGATAGAGAAACCAGATGCAATCCTACATTTATCTTGGGTAATACTAATGTACTGAACATGTGAAGGTACTACAGAATTACTTGTGGTAGATGAACTGACAAGTTGGACAGATACTTGGTAAATGATCCTTAATTATAGTTAGTACTAGGTAAATAAGTTGCATTATTATAATTTGGACCACATTTTATGTAGATGGCAATTCACTCAAAAGAATGTTTGAAGAAAAGGCTCTTGGAATACGTGAATATTATGTCACTCAACCCTTTGAGACAGTGCTCTGTTGCTAAAAGTAAAAACTAATAAAAGTTTAGAGTGTATTTATAGACATATTCATTACAAAAAAAAAGAAGTAATTAGTTCTTTATATAAATCACTAGTTAGACCACACTTAGACTAGAGTATTGTGCATAATTTCTGTCTCCTACCTGAAAAAGAATCTGGACTGACTAGAAAAAAATCAGAGGAAGGCTACCTGGACAATTCAAAGGATGAAAGTGTTGTCTTATGGGGATAGGCTATATCTTATTTTCACTCTTGAGAAAAAGTGGTTGAGGTGATCTTATTGAAGTTCTTAAGATTATCAAGAAGATTGACAGATAAAGGCCTCTGATTTCTGTGTGCTGTAGTTTGAAAACAATAGAATGAAAGGACATATTTAATACTAGCTGGTGTACCCGTTCCATGGATGAAAGTTATGTAAATTCATGATTAATGAAAGATTATCTTAGGACATGAAAAGTTGCTTCCCTTATATATAATGCCCATAAAATCTACAAAACATAAAATGTGAAACCACAAGTTTGCATGTTTCTCTGCATAGACCCAACAAATCTTCATGCCAAATTTGGTGAAGATCCATCTAAAGTGGGTGAAGTAGTGGTAAAAAACATCCATAAAAACTGTAAAACACAAAATGTAAAACCACAAAATTGCATGTATCTCCACATGGACCCAACAAATCTTCATGCCAAACTTGGTGAAGATCCACCTACAGGGAGAGAAGTAGTGGTAAAAAACACAAAAGCGCCATACAAACTACAAAATGCAAAACTGAAAATTTGTATGCATCTCCCCATGGACCCAATGACATTCCATACCAATTCTGGTGAAGATCCATCCACACCCTGCGAAGTAGTTACATGGACGTACAAAAGACAGTACTATTATATTTATATAGATTTGGAAAATACATGCTATGTTCCAATTAAGACAGTTAAAGTTTTCTAACAAGGTGATTAGCTTATGGAATGAGTTGTCATTAGCAATGGTGGAGGCTGGCACCTTACAATTTAAGAGGGGAAATCAATGATTTCTTAGAAAATAAAGGGTGGGTTTAAGTTTTCTTTTCTTTTTTTATTAATTATCAATTTCCTGGCAAGCATACAGAACATACCAACAATTTATAATGTTATGTTTTTGGTTCGCAGTGTAAACTAGCCAAAATTCAGGTTTCAGATATACTTTTCTTATCATATATTTTCATCTGGAGACTGTATTCGAAGCTTGTCAACCAGCTCAAGGTGTTCTGGGTCAAGATTAAGAAAACATTAACAGTAAAACATACATATTCATTACATATGGAAAACAAGGGGCCATTTTGTTATTCAAGGCTGTTCTTACACACTAATCATTCAAGCCGTCTCCAGCCATTATTAGTCTCAAAGGGGGTTCCTCGTCATCGAATTTTAAATAACAATTTGTATAGAGTTAATTACCTCTTTTAACTTGTAATCAATCCATTACATTCTATTAGTATTACTACTAGGAACAGAGCATTTTTTCAATGGCTTGAGTGACTTATTCACCACCATGTGAAAATCATTTCATTCAGTCATATTATTGAGTTGGTTCCCATCCAAGTTAAACATTTGATACAAGTACATTGCCTTGTATTTACTATAATAAAAGGAAGTTTGCCATATATTTGTCCAACTTACCAAATGATCCAATTAATTCTGAAATACTTCGTTCTTCATACACCTACATATATCAGCAAACTTTAGTAATAATGCCCCATCAATATCATTAACATAACTAATAAAAAACAAAGGCCTCTGAAACAGACATACACCATTATTAGCAAAAGTTAAAACTGACTTTTAGATTTCTCTAACACAGTCACCGTGGGATTTGCTAGTCTTTTGCCAACCCCAGCCAATGCAATTTTATATGCGGGCACCTTAAAAAAGTTGTTAAAATTCTAAATAAAATAGTTCTTCCACTTTCTATCATCCAGATATCAAGTAACATCCAAAAATAAAAAGTTAACAAAACATTTTTTGTTTGTTATTAAAGCTTAATACTGCACAATGGGCTATCTGTGCTGTGCTCACCACAGGTATTGGAACATGATTTTTAGTTTTAAGCCTTCATACTTACCTCTGATCACCAGGAGATAAAAGAATAAGGCAAAATTTACCTTTTGTGACTCCACATTATAAATATAGCTTTCTTTTATCATATGATATTTTGCTAAATGATTTTGTAAAGCTTCTTTTATCAGAATATGATTATTCCACTAAGAAAAAACTAATTGACCTGTAGTTTCCAGGCAACTTTTACCAGTCCGTTTAAACAAAGAAGAGGCAACTGACTACTAACTCTTCAAGTAAAGTGAAGATCTATGTCTGCTCTACTGTTATCCATTCCTTTTTGCTTCATTTGTTATAGCACTGACTTGTCCTCTCTATATTTGAAAACATACTCCTACATTTTTTTCAACAAAAACATTTGTCTCAACTGTTTATACTTACATGAAGGGTTAGAGAGTGTTTTTATTCAAGACTATGTGTTAATTTTATTTAGAAAAATGGCTTCATAAATCTACTAGTGTAACTGTTAGAACTTGCCGTGTAATAATCGTAACGTATAGGATTAAAGTATTGAATTTCAAAACACTGACATATATTTCCCAGTATAAAAAAATGCTCTAATCCTTCATATAAGTATAGAGTTCATAAAAATAGCAGGGGGAAGGGGGCTGTAACAAGTAAGAAAAAACAAATGTGTTTATAAATAATATCTTACTGTTGTATTTTTAAGTTTAGTTAGTTTGATCACTGCATTAGCCCCTTTATTTAAAAACACTTTGTCAAAAAAAAAAAAAAAGATCAAATTTTATTCATTAAAATTAATATTATTTTCTCACTTCATTGGTATTATGCAATATTGAAATTGGAATGAGAGATTACTAATAAAGTACTCATTAATGACAATGAATGAGTGAATGTCTACGTTGTTACTGTTACATTCGTCACTAAACGTAAACACAAAACTTACTTTTTTACTTAAGTGTTAATCAAACCTTTGATGAGTCAACCTTAATTATAATACAGATTTTTTTTAGTTTTCTTCATAAATGTTCATTTTATTTAATTTAAAAAATTGTACTAACTTATTCACTATCCTAACCAGTGAGCTCTTCCCTTTTTCTCTCTCTTCGTGTAGATATAATATATATTCAGCAGGTTTTTCTCAATAACCTACCACACCGCTTATTCGAGACATCGCTCGAGATTTTCTGTTGTTTTTCCTAAGTACAACGGAAATCTCGAGATGTTCCGATTGACACACTTCTTTCAAAAGAAGCGTCATCTTTTGGGAATTAGAATTTTTTAATTTTTAAAAATAAAATTATATTTTAGATGTTTGTTGTTGAGCGCTAAGTTACACTATGGGCTATCTGTACTCTGCCCATCGCGGGTATCTAACCTCAAATTGTTAGTTAAAAGCCCTCAGACTTTCCGCTCAGCCACCAAGGAGAAGGAGAATAAAAATTATATAATAATGTAATTATGATAGTATATTTTGTTTCCTGTAAGATGCATTGTCAGAATTATTTGTCTTATTAGACGAAAAATCAGTTTTCTTAAATGCAATGTACTAAATCTTATTCCTAATCAAATTCGACGCTCTAAACACTTATGGTATTTTGTGGTATGTAAACTTCAGTATTGAGCTAATGTCTAAATGAGTTAAACTGCCAGAGTGAAAGCAGCCAATTAGCAAAACCTACTACAACAAAGGTTTTCTCTTAGTTTAGAATGAATAACGGAATTGTCTGTAATCCTTTCACACACACAGCTGAAAATATGGATCATTTTCATGGCATCACAGAGCAAATCTAGGTCCTTCAGATACGCAAACCGGCATACTAAAACTTACACCACGACCGGCCCAACAATTTCGAAATTTGACAATATTGTTGCGTCAGCGAGTCACATGACCACCGTGACGCCACGTTTCTAGAACTATCCTGTAATTTGGCGAATGCTCTAGTAATTACTAGATATAGGGTAGGCTGGTATATAAAAGAGGGGAATGTAATGTGTGGATAGATAGTGAGTAACTGAACTGCAGTCACAGGGTATTGTTGAAGTTAACGTTCGTTCGTTACAGTGTTGTTTTAGCGCGAGTATTGAGATTAGGTGTATCGGTAAAGTTATATTCGGAAAGAATAAACCAGTTTTATTAAAGAAAGAACTTGTGTCGCTTAAGTTTCGTCGGAACGAAGTTACGGAAAATCAATTAACAAACGGAGACGTAACAAATTGGTGTCAGAAGTGGGATAGAAAAAAAAGAGAAGAAAAATGGAAACGAGAGGCGGAAAATCAAACTACAGCTTAGCAGATTTGATGGCAGCAATACAAAAACAAGAGGAGAAAGAAAATAAACAAGCAGAGAAATTACAACAGTTGTTAGAGGAAAAAGAAAAGAAACAAGAAGAACGAGAAAAGAAACAAGAAGAGAAATTACAACAGTTGTTAGAGGAAAAAGAAAAGAAACAAGAAGAACGAGAAAAGAAACAAGAAGAGAAATTACAACAG
>NW_013667055.1:163445-166656 GCF_000517525.1 Limulus polyphemus
TATCGGTAAAGTTATATTCGGAAAGAATAAACCAGTTTTATTAAGAAAGAACTTGTGTCGCTTAAGTTTCGTCGGAACGAAGTTACGGAAAGTTAATTAACAAACGGAGACGTAACAATATCTTTCTTTAAATTCTAAATTTCTTGAACAATATCATATATTTGTGTTAAACCTACTTTATTTTTTTATATGTGTTCGATTCACAATATCGTATCTAGGAAAAAAAATTACCTTAAATTCAACAAAACGTTTCAAAAATTAAATTATAGTTTATCTATTACAAATGTAACTTACTTGCAGAAACGACGCCCTACGGACGGCTATTCGGTCAGGATCTTGACGAACTGAATAGAATGTTTCTCTGTCACGAAACTGCTCCCGAATTCTTGTAACTGCATCTTGGCGAGCAATTTGATGCGCTTCTGTATTTCGGGCATTTTTCATTGGATCTTGCCTCATAGCTTGGTGAGCAAGCCTATCTCTTTCTTTCTGTAACTTGCATCCTGACGTTTCAGGATAAGTCACTCCGTGATAAGTCACTTTTCCATTTGACAATTTTTGGCATCGTGATTTTCGATTTTTTCATCACTTTATACTCACACTGAAGTAAAAAATACTTGTGTAACTTACGAAGATCGAGTTACTACACAATTTCTGCAAGAGTTCGTATGCAACGAACTCTGTACGAAGGACATGCGATTCCTTCATGCTGTCTGTCTGTGTTTTCTTATAGCAAAGCCACATCTGGCTATCTGCAGTGTCCACCGAGAGGAATCGAACCCATGATTTTAGCATTGTAAATCCGAAGACTTACCGCCATTCCACCGGTAGATGATTCCATTAGTCACAGAACAATTCAATTCATAACGTACGCTTAGATTCTCCAGCAGAAAAAGTCAGTTTTCGTCTGAAATATCACTTTTCCAGAAATTTACAAGTTTTATTTAAAAAATAATTTCCTTGATAGTAATAAATGTACAAAATTAATAAACGCTATTAAAAAGGTAAGAAGTGCCATTTCTCCATTAAGTAAGCGATTCGGGAAAAAATGGTACAAAATAAGGTCCCTTTTTCTTTTAATTTTAACGACGGTCTATTTTATAACATTTTTCATTTTGATGCGATATAGAGCTGTTATTGTCTTATTTATTAAAAAAGTAGACACGTACACTAAATAAACTTTTTTATATAAAATACCCAATTACAATGAAAGTTTTTAGGAATTTCCCCCTTATGATGTTGAATAATCCTGCGAAGTTTCATTTAAATCGGACTTAAAGTGTGGGAGGAGTTTTGCGGACAGACGGACATAGCCTCTTATATAAATAAATAAAGCTTCTTTTTTACTGCATTAGAAATGGGTAATTAAATGTGATAGTCAACCGCAGCCCTGATGTAAATATTGTTATAGAGTAGTATGCATTTATGACATTTGTTTCCTATCCCCATTAGTTAATATGGACTTTAAAAAAAAATTCTGTAAATATCGAGTGTGTATGTATTATTAATATAGGATATTAGTCAAGGGAACCACTAACTTATTTTCACCCTATTACTCACGAAACTAGGTCTAATGTATAGAAAATTACAGTGATATTTTCCAATAATAAAACATCCCTTTTGTAAAGTTAGAGTGACTGTCAGTCAACGAGTAGCACCTGTACCGTGAGAAGAATGAAATTGTTGTTTTTCGTATAAAATACTAAGCTTTTTTTTGTCCGGAATAAGTTTTGATTCAATCAAGTTTTAAGATATGAAGGAATAACATCACAACTGCAATAATCGGCAAAGACGACAACAACGACCTCCTAAATTTGAATACTAGCTGTTAGGAATGTCACTGATTGTAAGGTAAGTGAATGAAAGTAGGTGGCATTCCTTTCCGAGCTATCAGATGGTATTTCACGATAAAATGTATGCGGTAATTTGTTTATTGCTACTCAATTATCACAAAGTTAGAACAATTTGTAAATCACAAAATAAACAAGACCAAAAAGCGTTATGACTCTTATCTTTCTCAGCTATTGAGAAAAGTTTCTGATGAGCTATCCATAGAACATTGGATGATAGCTGCTATATTTTACATAATTAGAACCTCTGATGTGAGCAGATGTAATGACTAGAACATTGGATGATAGTTGCTACATTTTACATAATTAGAACCTCTGATGTGAGCAGATGTAATGACTAGAACATTGGATGATAGTTGCTATATTTTACATAATTAGAACCTCTGATGTGAGCAGATGTAATGACTAGAACATTAACAGTTTGCAGGACCGAGGATGATTGTAAAGAATTAAAAACTCAGTTGAATGGCCATTTCAACTCTTAATTTCCAAATTATCAAGGATTTCTTTATAACAAAATGGTCGAATTAGGGAAACTGAATCAATGTTTGAACAAAAATGTATGAATTTTGTATATTAATCTGTACAACTGAGTATGTTTTCACTCGAAACATAAAAGTGGCTATTGTTCGGGACGAACAATACTAAGGAGGGGCAGTGTTGCGTCAGCGGAGGTCGCGTGACTAGTATCACGCCACGTCCTTCTCGAACATTCACGTCCCTTCCTTAAATCTCGGGATCCTTCTGGATATAGTGTATTCTTGTATATATAAACCAGTAAGAACTGAGGCGAGGTAATGTGTAACTGAACTGAGTATTGTTGAGACGAGCACGTGAGACATTCATTGAGAATTATAGCGTTTGTTATAGCGCGACTGTTGAAATTAAGTGTATCGCAAAGTTATATTCAGGAAGAATAAACCAGTTTTATTTAAGAAAGGACTTCTATCGGTAAAGTTTCTTTGGAAAGAATTTTTGCGGAAAATTAACAAACGAACGGAGACGTAACAATATAATATTACAATACATATTATAAAACACGATTTATAATAATATATGTGTCTGGGATTTTATTAATTAATTATCCGACATGAAATATAAACTAGCTGATTTACATGAATGTCTTGTATAATCAGTTCAAACGTGTTAATTAAGAAAAGTTTCTGTTAGAATTCTACAGCTCTGGAATTTAATAAAACATTTAACAGTACTTCTAAACTACATTTTAGAATAAAAACAAATTAATAAGCCTTCTAAATCAATATTAATTTAAACTGAAAATTTCAACAGTAGATATTAAATATAACAATATTATAAAGAAATGCAAAGAACGCTTTATATATAGTAGTAGGATTACGTCA
>NW_013667055.1:167290-179365 GCF_000517525.1 Limulus polyphemus
CTTTTCTTCAGGTTCAACTGTGATATCATCTAAGTGTCCATGGTTCGCGTCTTTTTTCTTTAAAAAAATGTGCGCCACACTTTGGGGCCATGAGTGCGTTATAAGAGTGAGGGTCAGATCCCATTGTTCGATTGTAATTGTAGCCCAAGAATGGGAGATATAGACTAGCTGCCTTCCCTCTAGCCCATCATTTCAAAATTAGGGATAGCTAGCACAGAAAGCTCTAGTGTAGCTTTGCATAAATGACTGAACCTTGTTAGCTTTTCTATTCTTGTTGCATAGTCAAAACAACTAAAATATTTGCGATGTTGTAGTTTTTCTTTTTGGTCTATATAATTAATTTGCTTTTAAGTTCAAAAGCACAGAAAACCGTTGCTAAACAGTTTGCATTACACTTTTGCTATGAAAAACCTATTGTCTTACATAAGCCTTTAGTTTAATAGAAGAGTAATAGCATTATGTATTAAAAGTCTTATTACTTAATGCCTCAAACTGTGGGACCGGCACAGCCAGTAGACTGCGATCGAACAGCCCAAGACTCGAGACATGATTTCACTGAGCATATTTCACACTTTCAACCATTATTTGGTTCAAAGAGCGGTCAGAGCTTTTCAGGTTGTGGTTGCTGATGGTTGACTACTCTCCCTCTGGTCAATAATTCAAAATTAGGATTCTCTATTCGCAACCTGCGAGTTCGAATCCTATCTTCGAACATGCTCGCCCTTTCAGCCGCAAGGGCGTTATATAGTGGAGGTTAATCCCACGGTTTTATTAGAGTAGCTCAAGAGTTGGCAGTGGGTGGTGCTGACGAGCTACCTTCCCTCTACTCTACCACTTGTAAATTAGTAACGGCTACAAACAGAATAAAGTACTACTGATTATACCTGAATTAAAGTTTTTTGTTTGTAGTTAAGCACAAAATCGATAGTTAGATCGATATCTATCGTCACAAGTGTGTGTGTGTGGGTGGGGGGGGGGATTTGGTGTTGAAGTGATAAGTGGCTCTGCTACCTATATTCCAAAAATCCACTAATAGATGTCATTACATGTCTTTTTATTACTGATAACGATTGTTTGTTTGTATTTAAGCACAACGCTACACAATGGGCTATCTGTGCTCTGCTCACCACGAGTATCGAAACCCGGTTTCTAGCAGTTAAGTCCGCAGACATACCGCTTTACCACTGGGGGGTCGTGAATTGAAAGGATCACTAAACTGACCGTTTAGCCTACATGCTTATAAGGTGTCGTTCATGTGGAAAATTACAAGTCCAGTTTTACTCCAACCTGTTAACTCCTGTCTTCTGTGCAACTGTCACTGCATTAAATAATTAACATATCCAAAAAACGTCGTCCTTTCTTTTCCACTATTGTTAAAATGATAGTAAATATCAAGCATAGCTATTTATTAGGAAATAACGAAACAAATGTAGTATAAAGACATTTCATACTTTGAATATTTCGTATTTTAAGACCACCTTACGTTGTTAAAAATAATAATTTTCCCTATATTAACTGTTCAAATTATTTCTGTTTTTCTATTCGTCAGACAATATTTTTTTAAAACTTGATTTGTGTATCTTTGACGTTAGATGAACCACATTTTGTTCTATACTTTAAAGAATTCTGCCCCTTGCTTATTTTTCAATTTATTGGAAAACAGGAATTGCATTTTTAAGTTGTCTGAAAATAATAGTTTTACTGAATAATCAATCGCTACTACCCCTCTTTAATTTTTATTTATTATTAAATAAACAAATATAGGTTCATTATTAGATAGTTTTGTTGAACTCGAGAAATTACAGTGTTACTGTTAGCAAACTTTAAAATTCTGAAAGAACGACAAGTTATTATAATTTTTCCAGTTGGATCAGTTCTGGCGTTTTCCTAAACTGGTGGAGATCGAGTGAACTGTGGTTTAGTAAGTGATTTGAATTATACTTTTATAGGTGTGTTGGATTTATTGGGTCAAAACTTATAAATAATTAAATTACCATTTTATTATATATATATTTCGATTATTACTAGTTTGGCCTTGGTTTTTGAATTAGATTAATACTAGTAATATACTATTAGTATTAGTAGCATTACTACTAGTACTAGCATAGGTTGTAGTTTTGTAGATATATAGTATACTAGTAGTAATAGTAATACTATTAATAATAGTATTATTTAGTATTAATAGCAGTATTAGCAGTATACTACTAGTAATGCTACTGATTAGTACTGAGTTAAAGTTAATCTTCAATACCAGTATCAATTGAATTTACTATGAGTATGATTGTGAACCACAGTAAATTCAACTGATACTAGGCTTATAGTAATACTAATAATAAGTAGTGCTGTTTTCACAGTGTCCCTGTTATTGTTAGGCTTGGTGTTGGGGTAGTGGGACTAAATGATGAAATATGACGTCACGTGTCGTTACTGAAAATGAAATGTGGTATAAAATTAAAAGAAAGTCAATATAAGTTTACAAAAGAGAAATCTTGCCTTAGCCTACTAATCTCATATTGAGTGTTACCGTTTTTTGGAGATGTTACTTCTTCAGTTCTTCTTGTTTGGACAACTTAAAGGGTGTGGATTTGATGCACTTGTTAATATGCTACACATAATATTTGCTAAGATTAAGAAAATCACATTGGTAGGGGTTGAGGAATCTAGGTTGGTTGTAAAATGGTTGGATATGACAAAGCAAAAGGTTATTTATAATGGAATCTAGTCAAACTAGACCCATGTTTTTAGTGGAGTGCCTTAGGAATCAGTGTTTGGCCTTTGCTTTTTCTGACATACACATAATGATATGTATAAATTATATAGGACATAATTAGCAAATTAGTAGGTAGCTGATGATGCTAAAGTTGTAGGTGTATTGAAGATGTTGAGGTATTACTAGTGACTTTGAATAGTTGGTTAGTTTGAAAAATATTTGGAAAATGACTTGATTATAGTAAATGTGATATAATGTATTTGGATTACGTACATCATATAGATGGGAGCCCATAAAAGAAAAGATATTGGCATAGTGATCTGTTGTTAATAGGAATAGCAAAGTTAATAGAACTTAGGGCTTTTTTTTATTGATGTTCTGGTTACAAGTCAAAATATAAAATTATGTCTGTACAACTTATTAATTAGGCCTTACTTAGAATAATATGTACAGTTTTGGTCTCCTTATGTAAGAAAGTATGTTGATTTACTGGAAGTGGTTCAGAGGAGGATGATTGGGGATTAGAACAATTATTTAATAGGGATAGGTTAAGGTCTCAATGGATTAGAACAATTATCTAATAGGGATAGGTTAAGGTCTCAACTTATTTTCTCTCGAGTAGATAAGTATAAGAGAAAAGTTATTGAAGTTTACAAGATTATCCAAGAGATTGATAGGATAGATGCCCTCATTTCTTTGTGCTATATGCTGATGATGATAATACATTAGGATACAATTTTATGATTTGGAAAATATATACTAGGCTTTAGCTATGACAGTTTTATTTTTCTAAAAGGGTTATTATTAATTATAGAATGAGTTACCTTCAGCAGTAGTAGATGCTATCATGTTACAGGAGTTTAAGAGGGGGAATTAATTATTAATTATTTCCTTAAAAATAAGAAGATGGGCTTAAATTTTACTTTTCTCAAGGGTGGGTATTCAAGGACAATCTTGAAATACCAAATGTTCCCTGGTTGTATATATAAATGCTATGTTTGTTAGTAAGAAAGCTGTCAGTACTACCAGTCACTAGTGAGTGAGTTTACATTTATTGTTATATGTTACTATTAGTTTATTATTACACATCTCAGACGTCATTTAAGACATTTGATTTTCCAACTTGTAGAACAAGTCATTTATATACATCTTTATCAATATTATTCAGACTTTAAACCATTCCGTTTTACTCATTTACTATTTCTTTGAAACTATCTCATGGGACGCTTGATGGTACAGTCAAAATGGGGGGATATCTGCCTGAGGCTGAGGCCTAGCACCGTGTAAACTTAAACCATCAGCCAAAGTAGCCTAGGATCAGGCCCTTATTAGGACAGTGTTTTAATTAGTGATTTATTCAGTTAACATTTAAGTACAACAAGGGGCCTGTTTGTCCATCAAGGCTGTCCCATCCACTTAAAAAACACAAAACAAAAACAAATCTAGTCCTGATCATTTAAATATTTATCAAGCTTTCTCTACCTCCTTTAAAATTACTGCATCTACCACATCTGAATGCAACCCATTCTAAAGGTCAACTGCCCTGTTATAAAAGTTCAACTGTTTGAACTGAAAATAACTTCTACCTTGCCAAAATTTATAATTGTCTCATTTTTCTACCAATCTTAGTATCAAATATGAAAAAAAAGATGCTGCTTTGGTACTATTAATTCCATTAATTATTTTGAACACTTCAATTAGAACCCCTATAATCGAGTTGCTTGAAATTGACTTGAACAGTTTGACTGTATGAGATTATATGACATGCTTCTCATTTTGTTGATAAAAAAATTGTTTGTCATTGATTAGTGTTATTCCTTCTTTTGTACTAAAACCTTAGTTCTTGTATTGTTTCTAAAATGTATGGTTATATGCTAGAGAAGCTTTTAGCATTGGCCAAAACACAGGCTCTTCTCCTTCCAATTATAGAGTCCCATAAATGTACATTTGTCAGTGCACAGTCCAGGTAGTGTGGTGCTTTCCCTAATTTTGAACTTTCAACCACAGGGATGCAACTGGTTGGCAGCAATCTATCGCAATAGCAGTCTTAATGTCACTAACCTGATATATAATTATATAAGCTAAGCAAATTAAAACAAATTATCAATACTGTAGTGTTAATGTATAAGAATGAGAAAGGTAGCAAATAGTTCAGGACTTGCTCTTAAGCATAATTATTTCTGACAAACATTAATTTGCACAGTTATATATTGTTTTCTGCTGAAAGTTCAAATTATTTTCTTTTACATGTAGAGGCCTAGGTACAAAAATATAAAAGTTACATTTTTTTAGGCTGATATTTAACTTTTTTTTATTTGGATATTAGGCATTACCTTGACAGCCTAATGTTTAATAGCTTATACTTATGAGGCCTATACCATATAAATTATGTGTAGAAACTAAATAAGAATTACAACAAAGAACAAACAAAATTTCAAATGGTAATTTAAATACTGGTTTTATTCAAGAATTTTGGTTTCCTGTCAACTAGTAAGATGTCAAGATTATTACTGATACTTGTAAATGAATATTAATATCAAGTAAGTTTTATTGTAAGTTGTTTGTATTATAAATATGCATAATGACTTATTCAATGTTGAATGATCACATTAAATTAAAATTCTCTCTACAAATTTATATCAAAGGTTCTTGTTGACTAGTTCACCCACTAATAAGGAATGTAAATTGTAAGCTGGAATTAGACCATTGTGAGACATAGGATAATTTCTGGGATAAATAGAGAGAAAGAATCAGATTATGCTTTCCAGGAGTATGGGTGGAAGACATATTTGATAGAATAAATGAAATGGTAAAAGGTGCTAATCTTTTATTGTGCACATCGGGACTAATGGTGTAGGATAAGGTAGGTCTGAGGTGCTAGTGGATAAGTACAGGGCATTTTATTTTGCCACGGACATCGTCAAGACTTGATTGTGGCAATGAGATTATTAGGGCTGAATGTTAGATTTATGTTAAAATGTAAGGATGAGCAGATTGGCTTGTTGGATTTATGGAATCAGTTTGATGGAAAAAGGAAGCTTTTTGGAATAGATGGTTTACAAGTAAATAGGATTGGTGTTGGCTTGTTTATAAGAGCTGTTAATCTAGCTGTAAGGGCAAGTTTAAATCATGACTATATAGTGGTGAGTAGTTTTGGTGATTAATGGAATTTGCTAATTGATAAATTGCGAAGCTAATTAATTGATTACATTCAACTAACTGATTTATTCTCACAAGATGAGTAAAAAAAGTTGGTTTTTGATACCCAGTGGTGAGAGCACAGTCCATTGTGTATAGCTTTGTGCTTAACAATCATGCATAATGGCAATATTTTGATTACTGGATAGTTGGAATAATTGAAAATGGTAATAAACAGAAACACTAGTTGATTATTTTACCTGGCTCTAATCAGTGTAATTGATGTTCAGGGGTAATTGATTATATTAATTAATTGAGTTAGTTATCCTGCTCTGTTGATGAGAGATAGGATAAACTAAATGCAGAAAAATATATAGAGAAAAGTGTTCTGTAGTAACAAAGTACAAAAATAATTTCAAGTGTAGGATAAATTGTTACTATTGTAATGCTAGAAGTAAAAGAAATGGATGACTTTAGAACACTAGTCAGAATGGAGGATTTTGATGTTATGGGAATCAATTGGTTAGATAAAAAAAAAAGATTTGTTATGATTTGTTTAATAAGGATAGAATAATAAGAAAGAGCAGATGGTGACTTTATATGTGAAATGTGTTACATCCTGTTGAAGTTGAGGATGTTAAAGATACTAGCAAGGAGTTTGAATTTACTTGAGTTTCTTTTAGTGAATATAGGGAGAGAAGGTTTTTAGTTGGAATGTGTTAAGGACCATCAGATAAAACTGATGAAATAAATGACAAACCTTACTGTGAGATTAAGGTTTCAGCTGTTAATTATGGATAATTTTAATTTCAGCCATATAGATTGGGAAATATTGGTCAAACCAAGAGGGAGACAGGTTGTCAGACTGGTTTGTTTCAGTAATTAGTCAGGGAAACTGTTAGGAACAATACTATTTCAGATTTATTGTTAACTTCTAATATAGTAATGGTTAAGGAGGTGAAGATTGGGAAATATCTGATTAATGAAGGTTCTTTGCTCAACTAGATTTGATGTTGTACTACATATGGAGATCAGGAATAATGAGATTTTGGTTGCAAATTTCAAAACACTAATTTTTAAGGAATGAGACTAGAATTATCTGCTGTGAATTGGGCAACTGAATTAGTTGAAGATACTGATTGAATGTTCCTTATAGAAAAATGAAATGGCTGCAAATAAAAAAACTAGGTAGGCTCGTAAAGAGTATATGGGATAAAACTGAAGAATAGCACTATAAATATAAGAAGTTTGAATTGATTACAATGATGTGAGACTTGGAAGATTATGACATTGAACAAATGAAAAAGAGTATGTGAAAAAGGTTGGTGAGAAATGGATTTCTTTGAATACATTAAGTGTAAGCAAAAATGTTAGACTGGAGGTACAACCTTTGAGGAATGATGAAAGTTCGTTTCTGATGATTAGCAGATGGTTAGTTCACTAAAATTTACTTTTCCATAAAGGGTTTAATGAAGGTTTGAATATGTGATCAACTTGCTAATATTCTTTGAAAGTCTTTGAATAGTGAGTAGGTTTCAGAAGACTGGAAATTGGCCAGTGTTACTCCTATTTTCAAAGTAGGCAATAAAAATTGCCAAGATCATTATAGGCTATATTAGTCTTATGTTAGTAGTGGCAAACATTTGTGAGTCTGATAAAAGATGCTTTACAAATTCATTCAACGAGGGTTGGAGCTGGATGATTAGTGGAATTTGATAATTTATTAATTGTTGGGCTCATTAATCAATTACATTCAACTAATCAATTCTCCCATGAGACTTAGATAGTTGGAATAATAAATAATAGTAATTGGAAACCCCAATTTTAATAAGTTTATTATTTTTGTGAGCTATGAAACTAATTGATTAAGTTGAACAACCTTTAGTTAAACAAAACTAATTATGAGGAGTCATAATTGCAATATTTTGATTACTTGGATAGTTTGAATAATCAGAAACACTAGTGACATTAATCAGTGTAGGGCAATTCCATGGTAACAGAATTATAATTCACAACAATTTCTGGAATTTGGTTACAAATGCTGAAACTCAGTTTGTGCCTTGAAGAATAATTTGAGTAAGCTGTGGAAGTACAAACTCTTCCCTATTATAAACAGTTGTATTCATCAAAAATTCTTACAGAAGAATGAAATTATAATTTATTTATTTTGGTAATGGAATTACACAGAAAATTTCAGAAGTGGTTTCTAATAAATGTCATGACATTCTATCTGAACCTTGTAGCCAGCTGAAGCAGATGGCTGGCATTACAAGGTAGAATGAATTGTGGCTAATTCATGGGAGGAGGTTTGGTCCTGGTATATACACTGTTTGTTTAAACTTAGCCAGTATGGTTTGGTAATGGATTTACCTGTCTGAATATATATGTGAATAATTCATTAAATACCACCTCAGAATACTTGTTCTTACACCTATGCACTCAGAGAACTGTATTTTTCTATTCTGATGTTAATTAAAGCCTAGTGCTAGTGTGTGGCATAGAAAAGACAACAGATTTATGTACATGTACTTAGGCCAACTCAACTCCATCAGAAAAGGTAATTCTTGAATGTCTATCCATCTGTGGTTTAGTGAATACCTTGATTATACAGGGCTTGTCAAGAGAATCTACATCATCAATGTCAGGCCATGCAAACTTGCTAAATTTTACCTTTTTCAAGAACTTGATGTTGACTATTATCCTGAATTTCAAGAACCTGGCCAGCAAATTTATTGACATTCCTCTGGATGGAGTATCTGACAGCCACCCACTTCAAGTTAAGATATTTAGGCAAGGTTTCTGGTTTGTTGTGAGGGTTGGCTGTAACATCCCTTTTCACTGTGTGGTCTTGTTTACCATCATCATCATTGTGGTCATCATCTTTACCACCATCAGCACCTTTGAAATGGTGCCTTGTGGGAGGAGAATTTGCATGGTGCTGCACATTGATGACAAATGGTGCAACCATAATGACTGTACCAGTTTTGGGTTAGGGATGGGAGTTATCTCATTCCAATCATCATCCAATTTTTTTTATTTCTGAATCAACCTTAACTTTGCTTATGCGTTTTATCTGAATATTTTGGCATTTCTTGGCAGCAACCTCAGCGAATTAATTGGATGTTGTTACCTCTGCTTTGCCAGACATCACTTCTGAGGAGGCCAATCTTTTTGTGGTTCCTCCAATGCCATCTACTGGACCTTTCCTCATGAGAAGTGGCAAAGAAATTCCACTCTGTATTTCTGTTTAGCAGTGTGATGCTTGAGAGAAGGAAGCGCTGTTCAAACTGATTTGATGGACCATCAGAAAAAACAAATACTTTCTGAAACTGGTGGACAGTTGAATCTAAATGTTGTAGGATGGCAGTGAGAAAGACATTTACTGCATATTTGTTGTGTTGCAGGTAATCGGAAGCTCACCATTGAATGTGTCCCCTCCCCTCCTGCTCCGAGGCACATACAGTGAACAGAGTGACCTGATTTTAAGCCCAATATGCAGACTGAATATTCATTCTGAGTTTTTGTGGTGAAATTTTCAGCAGAGTCAACCTGTACAACAACTTAGCAATAAAACACTTCTGTATAGTTATACTGAATATTTACTTGATGTGTTGGTGTGTTTACTCACATTATGACTTGATGTTGTGCAATTTAAACTTGTGCAGATACAGTTTGTTCTTTGTCTTAAGGAGCATGGTATGGAACTTTCTGGAAATAGGAAACTGTTGCTGCCTCTATTACATACACTGAAGTTAAACTAAAACAATGCCTTAATCATCAGCCTTGACCTCTGGTGCCAAAATTATGAATTGGGTGGATTATCATTTATTCGGGTTTTAATTATTCCAAGGATATCAAAATCCTTTGTTCCGACCAGTTCTCTAAAGTCATCTATTTCATTTCTTATACTTTTAGCATTACAATATAGGACCTAAATGAATGTTCAATAAATTTGTTAATGATATTAAAATCTTATTTGGTGCTGAGTGTGATGAGGATGTTGCTGCTTTACAAAAGGAATTGGATTATTTGGTGAGTTGTGTGAATAAATAGCAAATGGATTTTAGTTATAATAAATACAAGGTAATGCATGTGGGTTATCATAATTTAAATTATGTAAATATAATTTTGTTTTGGGCCTTAATAGTGTTGTGAAAGAAATGTCTGATATTTTGTTGAAAAAAAGAAGGGTTAGAGGGGATCCGATTGAGGTGTCAGCATTTCCACTAATTGGTAAATACCAGTCAAAAGTTGTTTCAAAAGCCTGTTGAATGTAGAGATGGAAACTGACACTCATTCTGATATTGATAAAATTCCTCTTTTCTTTTTTCTTTTTTATTTGAGGCTTGCAGGTCATGTGTATAGAGGTATTTGGCTATAGGGTTCTATATTTCTTTCAAAAGCACAAAGCACGATATTAAGAAGATAGTAATGTTACTTGTAGTGGTTTGGGATTAATGTGCTAGTGTATCAAAAAATTTAAATTTAGATACGTTTTTGCATCTAAGTTTGTATCAAGAAAAGTGTATCTTTTAAAAAACATTTTTGGATAAATTTGAAATGACATGGGTGATGATTTATTTGTAAAATAAGTACCACATTCAAACCAGATGTTGCTTTACTAGCAGAAACTGTAGTCACATGAAAAACAAATGACATTGAAGACAATGACATGTACCTTGCCTTTTATAATCAGTATGTGTATAAAGAGCAATACCACATAGTTATGTTCCAGCCCACTGTTCAGTTTACATGAATTTCGAATAAATAATAAATTCCTGGCAATAAAAAATGTCAAGACATTGTAATTCCTCCACTGGTAGCTGTTAGAAAATGATCTTAAAGCATTTGTTTAAATTAAGTTAAAGGAAAGTTATAGGACCAATTACATTAAACAATATTCACGTAGCTGGAGGTCCAGTGTATGTCATCAACATAGCTATATATGGAAATAATGGCTGTTACATTAATAAACAACCAAAATAGATTAAAGGAATTTTTTCTCTAGTTATACATGTATGTTTATAAGTTTATTAAGAGTTAAGATTAAGCCGTTTTGTTTTTATGGTGACTAGTAAAATAATTATTAACAAGGCATTAACTGGCAATGATTTTTTCCTAGCAGAAAGACTGGGTATTCAATAATTGTTAAGGGAATTGACAGTGTCAGTACATCATCTTTTTTATTCATACTTAGTGGTGAGAATGGTAGGTCAAGGGGACATAAATATGAATGTTGGAAGGATAGAAATCATCTTCAGCTAAGATATTTTCATTTTTCTAAGAGGGTGGTTGACATTTGGAATATGTTGCCTTTAGGGTTGGGTACTGCCCAGAAAAATCATATTACAAAATATTAGAAACTTTCTTTACTTGTAATTTTGCAAACTTATCATCAGAGCCCTCTATGAATATCTTTTTTAGTTTAAAATGCTTTCTAAGATTACTTTTGGCCCATCAACCATTTCTTTAGGTGCATGACTCTTATGAAATAACAATATATAGTCTCAAAGCCATAATTAGCATGAAATATTCAATAAAAACTTAACTTTTACCTGAGACTAGCTGAAAAATAAGTTACTTTCAGTATTTTGGAATAGATTTGTAACTTCCTGCATCAAAACGTGAGATATTGACCTGCCAAAATCATGTCAACAAGAGCATACACGGTTTCATTTTTACACATAGGGAAATATCGAAACAGTTTTTATATTGATACATTGAATTGGCAAAGGAATACTGGATTTACCACTGTATTGGTTTATTGTTACACTCTAATTGTCTTTAAGTGTGGTGATGCAGTAAATTTGAAAAAAGGTTGATAAATATTTAGATAAAAAAGTTTGACTTTAAGGGTGTTTTTATTATTACTATTATATTTTGAAGCTGTGATGGACCAACAGGTTCCTTGCTGTCCTTAAATGCTATGTTATGGACACATTTATACTGATAAGTTTGATTCATAGTCATAATTTATACCTGTGATCAAACAGCAATTTTTGCTACTAGAATGAAGTCATGTAGAAATAGTTTTTAACATTATTATTCATAGAAAAATGCTTTATTTTAATATTGTTACGACAGTGAGAGTCACGTGATGCTAGTAACACGTCATGAGATTCTAGAATGATCGGTGAACATCACGAATAATCCAGTATTTGCTAGGTGCCCTCTATTCTTGTATATAAGTGTGGCAGATAAAGGGAGACAATCAATCGGAATTGAAT
>NW_013667055.1:179775-188486 GCF_000517525.1 Limulus polyphemus
GTGTTTAATTTAAAGTGGCTGTGGAAATTAAGTGTATTGCAAAGTTGTATTGAGAAAGAATAAACTTGTTTTATTTAAGAAAGGACTTGTATCGCTGAAGTTCCTCGGGAAGAATTTCTTCTGGAAATTATCAAACGAGCAGAGACATAACAATATGTTGGCCTGGGTGTTTAAATTTTTGAAACTATGTTTAATAAGTTATTTGATGTACTTAATGATCAAAATTTATATATATATAAAGAAAGCAGGCCCATAGTTGAACTTACAGTAATAATTAATAATTCCATATTTCTTGTGGAAATTTGGAATGTAAGAATGTGATGTACTCTACACGTAGTTTTTAGTGTAATAACCCATATTTGAGCATAAAGAAAGCAGGCCCATAGTTGAACTTACAGTAATAATTAGTAATAATTAATAATTCCATATTTCTTGTGAAAATTTGGAATGTAAGAATGTGATATACTCTACACGTAGTTTTTAGTGTAATAACCCATATTTGAGCATCCAGTTTTTATCAATAATTACAAAGTTTTCTTTGTGTGTAAAATTCAGATATAATGAAATATTATTTGCATTTCTAAATGTGTCTGGTGAGTTTCAACCCTTAATTATTTAACTCATCATACTGGCCTGTTTATGAACTATTGAAAGAAGGTGTTGGTCGGTATGTGAAGCTAAATATTTATCCCAAAAACGAGTGTGACAAAGATATTGTTTTTGTTTATCTCACCAGGAAATAACAAGGCTGAAATTGAAACTTGTTTTGAAGGTAACATTTATTATACAATGATTTTTTTGTCTAACCTTTTGAGATTTAAAGGACAGCACATTTAGAAACAATCTAAATCTACTTTGCTCATTAATTTCATTAGTACTATATATCTTTTACTAAATAGCACCCTTGTTAAATAGCTGTAATATGCTTTGTAATATTCATGTGTATTTAGTACCCTTGCATGTTTTAAGTCATTTACAGATTTTTTTTTTTCATTTAAATAGTGGGGCTCTATTAATTGTGAAACAGTTTATTCTCCTTTTTTTTACATTAGAAATAATATTTTGAATTGCAAATACATACAAGTATATTTAAATATGTTAAGATAGTTATTCTGATTTGTGAACATTATTTCTCTTTAGCAGTCATGGCAGAGAAGCCACCAGCTTCAGTTAGTCAGTCGATACTACTTGAACAGTATCTTATTTTGGCCAAGACAGCTAAAGGAATTGCTGCAGTGGGATTGATAAAACAGGTTTTGGAGGCTCCTGGCATTTATGTATTTGGAGAGTTGCTAGACATGCCTAATATTAAGGAGGTAAGGCTCTCAGGTTTTGTTATTTTGCCTGTGAGAAGTAGTTGGTGTTAAGTATAACCATGTTAAGATAGCAGTAAATAACATTAAAAGAAAAATGGAACACAAATGCAGTTATAAATAACTACCCTAAAAATCATTCTTTTTCTACTTTTTAAGCCTTGAACATTATTTGATATAAGTTTTTAGACTGTTATTTAAACTGCCCCTTTTTCACCATCGAATTTTTTTTCATCTCATTTTTACATTAAAGTTAACTAAGTTATTCATCATTTTATGTGTTCGAGCTCTAAAAGACTTAAGTTCTTTTTTACATTTCTAGATAGCAGTTTCTTATAGTAATATGAAGTTTGTCCTTCCATATTTTAGTTAGTTTTGTTACCAACTGTGTAAAGTAAGGAAACAATACAATTGCTGCTTACTCAACAATTTTGATATCAATAAGCTTGAGGAATATATTATAAAAGGGGTGATCTCAATAGTCTGAATGGTTTTCTGTCACTTTGCCTCCTCTTATTTCAAACATTTTTTATCCCATGACAAATATATGGTGGATGTTTAATATTTAATGTATACTATATTAACACTTTCACAAACTAATCCAGTAGTATAGAAGTGTTACAGTTGAGGTTTTATTTTTAAACATTAGGATATTTGGAAGGAAAATTAAATGTTGTACGAATTCTTGTGTTTCAGTCTTTTTACAAACATCAGATTTATCAATAGTATATAGTGCTTGTTAAGGTAGAAGTTAAATGTTTGACATGTAATAATCTTTTTCCTTTTGTACAGATAGCAACTGGTGAAAGTGCATCTTATTTTCATCTTCTAAATGTGTTTGCTTATGGAACTTTTGCTAACTATTTGGGTGAGTGAAAAGTATTTTATTACTCATTGAAGTGAGTATGATGCTAAATAAATAAAAAAATAAATAATTATTATAAGCTATTTATTTATCTTCAAATCATATTAAAATAACCTGTTTTATCTGTGAAGTTATTAATGAAGTCCAGTCAAACTGGACCGTCTTTACTAGTTGAGTGCGTCAGAGATCAATGCCTGGGCCTTTTGTTTTTCTTATTTACTTTAGTGATATTGATAGGGACATGATTAGTAAATTATTAACATTTGTGGATGTCATTAAGCTATGAATATTTCTAGCTGTCCTGAGAGTGATGAGACACTACAAATGACTTGGATCAGTTAGATAGTTAGACAAGTATTGGGCAAAAGACTTTTTATATAATTTGCACCAGAACAGTTGCTCATGCAATTTGGTAATATAAGTAGTGCTTTGACCACAACAGTTTCTATCAGGTCCCAGTTGGGCCGATAAGCACTGGTATTGGATGAAAGGCCTCATCAGCACTGGATATAGAATATATAGTGTGTTTGACATTTTGCTCTACAAGTACAATCTTTTTATTTTCAGTCACATGTTCTTAGAAATAGAATGGACAAAATAATACCTTTGGATTATCATAATTCATATTACATGTTTTTAATATGGATGGGAAACTACTCAATAGCATGCCTGAAGATAAGGATCTTGGCTTAGTGGTTAATAAATCACAAAAGCCATTGAAGCAGTGCTTGGTTGCTATTAGAAAAACTGATATTTGTGTGGATATTTAATTACATGTCAAAAGAGATAATCATCTCTTTTAAACAAATCACTAGTTAGGCCTCATTTGGAATATTGTGTACATTTATGATCTCCCTATCTGAGAAAGGATATTGATTTATTGGAAAGGGTTCAGTGGAGGGCTATTAGGATAATTCCAAGAATGGAAAGGTTATCTGGGGGTAGGCTAAGATCTTTCTTGAATAAAAGAAGGTTTAGAGATGGTCTTATTGAAGTTTACTAGATTATTGGGGTATCAATAAGATAAAGGCCTCTGGTTTCTTTGTGCTACATTCTGAACACAGTAGGACAAGTTGACAGAAGTTTAAGATTTGTAGAAGACATGCTAGGCTCCACATAAGACGGTAATTGTTTTATGGGTTGAGTGGCCTTTGGCAGTAGTGGAGTCTGGCACTTAACAAGATATTAAAAAAAAGGGATTCAATAATTTCTTGTAAACTAAAGAATGGGTTTAAGTTCTTACTTTTTTTCTCAAGATTTAGTAAGCAGGGACAGTCCTTGAAGGCAGAAATGGTCCCTTGTTGTCCTTATGTTATGATTATTCCATATTAAATTTTTTTTCTTTGGCAAGGGTGTAGTAGGTACATTTTTATGAATGCCTTTTGAAAACAAATAAATCAGACACTATTTAGTCATTGGGATTGAAATTAGCTTTTGAAATGTATATACTTCAGTGAAAATAACTAACTTATCAGTAAGTTAACCTCAGCAATAATGTGCAGCACATAAATGGGCATGACTGTTCTTGAATTTGTGTAAATGTTATTTGTAAAAACTATCCACCAAATATTGCTACATATATTAGGTTACCTTCAAATCATAAATGTGTAGTTTTCTTATGGTAAGATATAGCAACTTGGTATTGAACTTAATATTTTAAAGTTTTAATGATGAGGAGGAATAAAATTTTTACACACGTTTTGCAGACTTTAGTATTTGTTTTTGTAAATGATTTACAAAATTTGTATTTTATATTGAATTCCTGCACTATCACTGAATTAACTATATTTTAGCTTTGATTAGTTTTTAGATATATCACTAAAGATGAAACAAACTGTTTATGCTTTATTTCCTTATTACAGAAAATAAAGCTAAATTTCCCGAACTTACACCGGCCATGATCACCAAGTTACGTCACTTAACAATTGTTTCATTAGCAACGAAGTCAAAGGTTTGAACAAAATTATTAAGTTGTATATAAAGATAATTTTTCTTAGAAGTTTAAAACTTTTATAGATTGAGTTAAATTATACAAGTCAATATAGGTACACTGTTTATGTATCATCAGCAAGTAGTTGAATTTTGTTTTTGCAATGTAATGCGTAAGATGTAAAATAAGTTTTACAGTTGTGTTAATTCAAGGCCTTTGGTTAATGCAATAATATGAAATGGATGTAAGTAATCTAGTTTTAGTCTTTGACTGTAAAATAGCCTAAAATATACTAAAAAATACAAAGTTCAAAATGATGTAGATTAATTGTTATTCTTGAGTGAACTAATTTTTTACTGAATTTTTAACAAAATAAATCCAAATATTCTTGGTTCTTTTTTTTTCACCATGACAAGTGAATGTCTGCTTAAGTTGGCTCCAGAATATAGCAGCTTTCCTTAATTAAATTTCTTGAAATTAGCCTACAGAACTAATTAGAAATATAATCTAATTGCAGTTAGAGACAGGAGAATATGAGGTTTCAAAAACATCCACCAAAGTCAAACCAGTTGGTGGAAATTTGCCAACTGAGAGTAATTTTCTCAAGGTTATCCAATGACTTTGTCTAGTAGTAAAATCAGCTGGGAAAACTAGTATAGTGAATGGAAGACAAATCTGAATAAACATTTTTTGTGGGGGTTACAATGAAAATAGTTTAAATGTTCAGAGACTAGACAAAGTAGTTTAAAATGCCACCAACTACATGTAACTTGTCCTGTTGTGTACAAGATTTGCCATAAGTATTCGGCTCTCATTTTTCACAGGAAATCTTAAATATCTATTATATATATATATATATTAAAAAATATTTAAGATTCTTATATGTGGGTATTGTTTATATTATTATCAATCATGTGTTATTGTTACTTTTATTATAAACTTCCTTAGGTGTCTTTGAATATAAAAATATTTTCAACATCTCCACTGAGAAAAATATTACACTTGGCCATTCACACTTAACATTGGCTTGTAATTAGATTAACAAAAAGAAAATGAAACTATATTTTCATATTGTTTTACTGTTGTTTAATTATGGATTACTTACAATTATGTAGTGCATACCTTATTCTACATTGTTGAAAGAATTGGACCTTCATAACTTACGAGAACTGGAAGACTTAATCATTGAAGTCATCTATGCAGATATTGTCCGAGGAAAGCTTGACCAGAAAAACAACCAATTAGAAATAGACTACACAATTGGTAGAGACATTCAAACAGAAGATGTCAACACAATAGTCTCAATACTTCAAGAATGGTGAGTTTGATAGGTTCAAGTTTCAAAATTTGATAATGCCTTAATCTTTCTCAACTAAGTTTTTAATTTAAGACTTCTAAACTTTTTAAAGCATAATCGTGGAATGTTTAATATGTTATATCAGCTATTAAAATTTTTTCTTTTAATAAAATTTAACATAATTCAGAAAATTTTTAAAAACTTGACTTTTTTGAGGATGTTTTTGTAAAATCCTTAGGTGTACAAGCTGTGAGACAATTCTCAGTAATATAGAAAGCCAGATTACAAAAGCTAACAGCCTTAAGGATTTCAACATGAAGCAAAAACAACAGATTGAAACAGAGGTATAAATGTTTTTTTTTATTTTAGTACTTTTCTCCAACGATACACAGAATTTGTAAGAGCACAGATTTTCCTATCTTTAGTTTCTTTAAAAGCTTTAAATTATTATATGTGTTTATAGAGAAAAGTTAGATACAAAAAAAAGAAACATAAATGAATTTTTTAGCCCTGATACTCGTCAAGTTTTATGTCCAAGATTGATTAATGAACTATGTACATTTATAACCAAAGGAGTTATATTATTGTTTTATGTTACATGAGGAATTTTGTTTTATTCTTTCTTAGTAAAGATATTTAGTGTTTTAGCATTTGTTAACTTATAGTAAATTTGCTGATGTTTGCTGTGTTATTATATGTTTTCTGCCTACTTGTAAAGTATGTGAGACTCTGTGATTTTGTGTGTACATGTCATTTTCTTTCTTAGTACATTTACAGCTACTTTTAACTATAGCATATATTAAATTTCATTTTTACCATGTTTATAAAGTTAATTTAAAGTGAAAATGCTGTTATCCAATTATCTGCAATCTGTTAATGGATCGTGTCACCTTTTAATTGTAGCACTGTATCTGTGTTCAACTTTTATGTATATCAATTCCAGAATTAAAATCAATTTTACAAGTAAATATTTATTTTCCAAAAGATATAAATAGTTCATCATAAAATTTAAAGGTAATAATGGATTTTTGTATCCATTGTTTTTCATATTAAAATTACTTGCACACAGTATACTTTAGTGTAACATAACATCACTTTAGGCTGAACAGATGTTAAAAATCTATACTATTTTTGTAATCTCAGAAGGGCAATTGTCCTTAGATGTATGATATATGTGGAAGTAAAAAAACTAAAAAAGTCAGTATTTTAAATTGCCTTAATTTTTAACCATGGTAATTTATTTCTGGATTTTTTTTTAATGTTTGTACATAAAACAAGTATTTAAGAAGTAATATATTACAAGTAAAACTAACTTTCAGAAAAGCCAACTTTGTCCTACAGAGCTTTAGTGTAATAGACTATCACTATATTATGATATCCTGTTAGTCTGATTGATTTGTTCCTATAGGTAAATAACATTAAGAAAAGCTTGAAAGATCAGTCTCAGGACAGTGAAGAACAAATGGCCACAGACTCAAGAGAAGGTGTTACTGATAAAGCTGGGAAAAAGCCATCAAAAACAAAAGGGTAAAAACATAGCCTTACTTCTTACCTCAGTAAAGGTGATGCACTTGTGCATTCCTATATTTAGATAATGCCTGCATTCCCGCATCTTAAATAAAAATGATGATGATGATAATCAAATGAATTGAAGAAAATGATTTATAACATAATATACAGCTTTTCTAATGAAGTTTGTAAGTAAATTCTAAAATTATTATGCAGACAATTTTTTTTTGTTAGCTTTTTAGGCTTCTGAATAAGAAGTGTGTAATTATCCTTTGTAATTTTATTAATGTCTTCTTGGATCTTACTTTTCCATCTTATAAAACAATGCAACATTCTAAACACAAACTAAATGTTTATTGAAATGTGTATTATTTTTATAAGCTGAGATATTTTCCTAACACTTTTGTAATACTTTCTCTACCTCAGTCTGTGAAATGAGATCTTTTTTTTTTCTTCCATACCACAATTCAACCAATGAAGAGATAAGTAAGCTGAGTGTTAAATTTACCTGAAAAACTGAATAACTACAAACTCTCTTGCAGAATGAAAGAGTATAAATTTGTGTGTGTGTATCCTAAAACAACATACCAAGACACCTTCTCACCTAAATCCCTATTAAGCTCACTTACTTAACAATCTCCTCTGTTAATTTAACTAGGCTGTTGAGAGCTAAGATTGCTCAAAACTACTTGCAGTTGATCATGGCATAGGTTTTGTTACTTAACATAAGCATGCATTCTTATATCAAAATTCACCTCTGAATAATACCCAAGTGCTTATTTTAAGTGGAAATCTGAATAGTTTTAAACCCTTTTTTAGAATGAAAGACTATAAAGATATGTGTGTATTTTTAAAATAAACTACATCAAAACCTTGTAAATCATTACTTGAAAAACAAGCAGGTTGACTAATGCTGTAAAATGTATCAAAGATACAAAAATATCATATAACAAATGAACTTAAAAACTGAAAAGGAATTTAAAAAATAAAAATTCTAGGATAAATATGTTCCATGTGTGAAGTAGTAAATAAGGCAGATTGGTAGAATCAATATATATTTGTTTGTTATTTGGTGTAAAAGATGGTGATTTGAAATCAGTTGATCAGCATAATATTGTATGTATGACACTGATGTATGTAAAAAGTTGTATGTTAATTTTAACTAATTAACTATATACACTGTCTTCTCTTAGGGGGAACACTGTAACTTTTAAAACTTCAACCTTGTGGAAGTTTAATTGTTTTTTGAGATTATTTTGTCTAACTGGTGTTATTGAGAGAGA
The DNA here is from genome assembly GCF_000517525.1 of Limulus polyphemus. Classification (NCBI taxonomy): domain Eukaryota; kingdom Metazoa; phylum Arthropoda; class Merostomata; order Xiphosura; family Limulidae; genus Limulus; species Limulus polyphemus. Next base: position 187,973 of record NW_013667055.1, read on the forward strand.
AATATTGTGAAGCTAAGAAGTGTGAAGAGTATGTGTTATGGTAGGGTTGGCAGAGTGAAGACTGTTATGAAGGGGTTAGTAGTTTGAATGCTATTACAAAAAAGTTTAAGTGAAGGCTATTAAATTAAAGAAAAATTGTGTGAGGAGGTTAATTGAGTTCTGATGTTTAGGACAATTAGTTCAGAAATGTAATATAAACAGTTTGCTTCAATAACAAAAATGTGGAATTGTTTAATCAATACCTTCAATATATGTGATTTTTATTATAAATATCCCGATAAATTTGATAATCTAAACTATTTTACTTTCTTATTTAGGTTGAGAGGAAGCAGTGGCAAGTTCTGGCAGAAATCTTCATGAAGAATTGAATAGAAGTGTATTTCTGAATTATGTAAATATTTTAAAAAACTTAAGCTCTGTACCACTAAGCTAATATCTTTTTTTTGTAAGGCTGCATTCTCCTTATAATTGCTGTAAAAACAATAAAAAAAATACTACAAAAATTTAATCTCCA
>NW_013667055.1:188516-192191 GCF_000517525.1 Limulus polyphemus
AGGCTGCATTCTCCTTATAATTGCTAGTAAAAACAATAAAAAAAATACTACAAAAATTTAATCTCCAATATTTACATGATTTTTTTGTACAAACTTGAGAAAATCCACAGCAGCTCCAAAGTTGTATAACCTGCTTTATATATAGCTTTAAAACAAACAAAAAAAATAAGCCCAAATAAAAACACCAATAAAATTATGTAATTAGGTACTATAGAACTTTCCTTGAATTAGATGTGAAAGCATATTTAAGTAAATAAATATCTAGTAACTTTTGAGAGACTCAGTTATCGTAGAAACCTTTTTTTGATATGTAAACTTTTATAGATGCTAATGTTAAAAAAAAAGTTATTGTCTGTTAATGAGCAGAAGAACTAACGAACTTGATTTGATACAACTACTGAAAAACTGCCATGATCTGTTTGGACTTACCATATATTTTTAAATGAAGGGCATGATAATCAAAAATGAGAAAGTATAATGAAATTTATACTGTTAAACCTCAATACAATTTGACCTCAAGAAACCACAAGCTATAATGTATGAAATTATCAAGTTAGTGGTAATTAAAGCTTCATTTTACACTTTAACAATGTCTTTTTAATGGTTTTTTTTTCTTCTTGAATAAGACAACTAATACCAAGAAATGTATATCAAGTTTAACAACTCTCATCTGAACTTTGACTTTTACAATGGTAACAAAGTGTAACTGAAATACCTATCAGTAAAACAATAACAAATAATAAAACTGTACTCCTGAGAGAAAAGTAATTTTCCCATCAATAGACCTTTCAGCAATCCCATATTGATTCATTTTGGTATGTTACGAATTCTTTGTTAGGTATTGATTTGAAAGTAATCAAAACGATTTGTATTTGAATTATTATCTAATTGTAGGAAAAGGTTATTTTTATGAAAGGTAAAGCTTATAAGCTAGGGCCAAATAGGTAGTTTTCTTTATCTCAGCATCTGTTAGATTTTTGGTAAAGATATCACACCTCTAATTCTGTTAAAAGTTTATGTATATAACTTAGTAACAAAACATGAATTTTTGTTAGAGTTCTAGTTTTGAACTGGATAAATTAAGCATAAGTTTATACTTTACACTGGGTCTTGTTGCTCTTTTATTTAACACATGACACATCACTACACTTGCCCTTCTTCAAATTTTTACTATTGCGGTGATCAGATGACTTGTTTTCTTTCATTCTGAAACATGGAACGTTACAATTTTACTTACCACTGATTACACGTTTACTGAATACAAGTATTCATAATTTCCACTGATATTGTTGGGAATATTTTTAATGAACTCAATAACAGGTTTACTGAGAAATGTACATTTCAACGAGAAAACAAGTTACAGAAAACTGGTATTAAAACATGATTTTATTTCACTACTGCTAAGAATGTGTGTAAGTTAATGTGTCGAGCTGCATATCGAGAGGTTGGGAGTTTAAGACATAATGCTTCTAAACACATTTTCAGTTGTGGGCATGTTATAAAAGTGACAATCTCATTTTTTGGTCCAAAGAGCTGGACAAAACCCTTGTTGCAGAGGGTATTGTTAGCTTTTTCCTTTAGATCCTTAGTTCAAAATTGGAGACAGCTGTATCTGAATTCTAGAGAGTTGATGAATGGCCTGGCTAGTTAGCTCGTGTATGCATAAGGGGCTACCTAGATTGAAAACTTCATTGCTGCTAATTATGCAAAAAGATCTAAAATTGCAAGAGCAACTGACGTCTCGCACCTTCGAAAACAAAATCCCTAAAGGGTCATTGACGACTTTTGCTATTTTCATGAGCTTTAAAGCCTAAGTTTTTTCATGACCCCCTTCTGAAAGTCTATAAATAGAATGGAAACTTTTAATAAAGTGATATTATCAGACATTGGTCATGATAAACATGGGACTGCACGTTTCATACCTGGTGCCATATTATCATTTTCTTATACCTTTTTTATGATATTTGTATGGACAATGAATAAAAAAAAATGCCATTATTGAAATCTGAGTGGTTAAAAGCAGCAGCTTGGTGGTGTGGATTACACATACTGCAGTATTTAAGAGTTGAAGCAGCTTCAAAAGTAAGCACTTAAATTTGTGTTGTATCTATGTGCCCTCAAGGGGTGTGGGGGCCAAGGCAGATTTTGGGGTAGCTTCAATGCCAGTAAGCTCTGCTCCTTTACCACTGCCCTTGTTTTTTTCTACTCTGTTGATATTTTTCTGACAGTTATGTCAATACATTCTGCATTTCATGGATGTCTTTCTTTTTTTTTTTGTATTATCTCAGTTTTGCTGTTATAATCTTTTTGCAATTTTCCAACAGCTTCTTTGATCTTGTATTCAATTAAATTTACTGTTGTTCTTAATTTTTCTTTAGATCTTTCACTTATTTTTTTTGAACTACTCCCTTAAATTCCTGTCTTTTTTTTTCTTTTAATTTTTGTAAATTTCTTTTTGATATAAGTTTAATTTTCTTCTTGATCTTATCTTAGTTTCCTGTAACTTTCTTCCAATTTTCTGCCTATTTCCTGCCTCCTTGTGGCTCAGTGGTAAGTCTGAAAGCTTATAATGCTACTAGTCAGGTTTTGATACCCAAGATGGGTATCATTAGCACAGATTTAGAAAATGTACAGTACTCACTCTGTTAGGGATTGACAACAGTATAACAGATTCATTAACTAATTAATCAACTCACTGTCTTACTTGTTACTCATTAACTCATTCATGTTTTTATACTTCAATATTTTCTCCAAACCTCCTGAAAATTTGAGACACCATGCCAGATAAAGATGCTTAGGAACTACTAGATGTCACACATTGTGATACTCAAACTCCCCCAGCAATCAATGCAAAATATGCAAATTAGAATATTACAAACATAGCCCACAACAGAATATTACATACACGTTTGTTTCAGGCTAATATTGTGTATAATGTGTAATATTAATATAATATATAACACTTGGGCTGTTATAAATTAATAAGTAAAAATCCTAAACAAGCTTCTTTTTTTCTTTGTAATGAAAAATTGTCATAGCATTCGTTTTAATGAACATTTGCTCTATTTGCTGTTAAAACTAAAAGCTTATTGAGCATTGACTTGTGGAAAGCAGATGATATATCAGGGTAACTTCTTTAACCGTGTGATTCACAAGAGCAAGGATTATTAGATGTGTAATTTTTTCATGTCATTCAGTAAAATGTGCTTGATGGATTTTCTTTTTCATAGAATACCTTGTCACTAAATATTGATCAAAGCAAGCTACTATATAGATCAGAAATAAAAATCAATCCAATAACTAACTTAATATACCACTCCAGGAGTTCATAATACCATAATAGAAACTTATAATGATTAAAATACATAGATTATCAACTTGGTACCCTCACTGTTATCAGTGTTGCTCTCCAGTAGCTCGGCGATAAGTCTGAAGGCTTTTAACGTTAAAAAACCGGGTTTCGATACCCGTGGTGGGCTAATACAGATAGCCTATTATGTGGCTTTGTACTTAGCAACAAAAACAAGCAAAAGTTATCGATATTTTCAACTGTAATCCCATAATATCAAGAAGTTGGACCAGCTTAAGATATTTAGTTTGTTTCTATATTCATATTGTAAACTAACGTAAAAAAATTTTGAGAATAAAAAGTTATATATATATATATATATATAT
>NW_013667055.1:193191-197719 GCF_000517525.1 Limulus polyphemus
TAATGATTGCTATATGATTAATGGCCAAATTCCACTATTCATTGGAGTTGCCTACCACCTGGCAGTGGTGGTATTGACTAGTTGCCTTCCGTTTAATTTATTACTCCAAAATTAGGGAAGGCCAGCGATGAGAGCCCTCGAGTAGCGTTGCGTGAAATTCAAAAACAAGCAAACAAACCTTTGAGCTTTAAGATGGAGGAAGAAATCTAGATAAAACTTGACTCTCCTAGGTCCCGAAAAGGATCCAGATCCCAAACCAGATTACTAATTATTTCATATTTGAAGGTAATAAAATTTTCCGCACTATGAATCTCAAATACTGTTTAATACTAGAAATAAACAACCATATAACACCAAAATGTTATACTAAAACAGTGAACGCTCCTGAAGAAGCTGTAAAGCGAAACGTTGAGTGTTTAATGAAATAAAAACAACATTTTAGTGTTATAAGATCGTTAATTTCTAGTATTAATATGTCTTCTATACACCAATATGCACTATAGAAATTAAATAATGAGTTCTCAAATACTGTTTGTTGGTAATTATTGTTGTACTCTTAACAATGACAGGGCATTGTTGTCAAGTAACTAAGTCAACGAGAAAAGAAATAAGTAATTATCTTTTACCTTAACGTTTTATCAAAAAATCACTCAAACTTTTCACCGTTTTTATTGATTTTATAACTGTGATGTAATTGACGAAATAGGGCATGAGACTTTAAAGTTTGCCTTTTAGGGTTCAAACATAAATCTTCGAACAACATATTCAGGACATGCAAAACTGGTATAAAATATGGCAGAACCAAATCGCAGACCAAAATTAGTTTTCTTTTCACTGCCTTTAACGGATTATGAAGAGGAATTTTGTATTATTCTTAGGTCACGGTTAGGTCTTAAAGTAAAATATCCTGCCAAATCACTAGAGGAAGTAAAAGAAAATGTGCATGTTTTACTTGAATATTTTTTCAGTGTTATAAACACGGGTCTTTCATGTCGTAGGCTTCGAGACCTTAATATGGAGCAAGAGATTGTATACTTGACAGCCAAGTTGTGTTACAGACATGCCTTAAAAGATTCTCATCTTGTTGGACAAGTGCTGCAGGCCGTCTACTGCACAGAGGGTCACTTCTTTGGAATTTTCCACGAAGCTTTCGGATACCCGGACTCGATTCGAATCCCTTGGAAGTGGCCAAGGCTTAGTAGTAAACTCGAAGATATTTGGACATTGGCTTATTTTGTTTTTCACGCGAACAATTTTCGTCTTCTCGTTAATGGAAAAAGATTTGTTGATACTGGAATTGTCTATCCAGAGGATATGCCTCCTATTGCTTTGGCAACGGTATTTGTAAAGCCTGACATTCTTATGTTACTGCTTCAATACGGTGCTCAAATCTCTCTTAATGAAAGTGTACAAGGAACAGCATGGGATATCTCAGTTCTTTTAAAATATCTCTTCAGAGTTGTGGCAAGTTGTTTGCAAAATAACGATGGTCTAAACCTTACTTTGCAGAACGAGCTATTGAAGGATGCTGTTTATTGTATCAGATTGTTATTAAACGTTATTCCTTGCATCCGTAAAAGGTCTTTAGAAGGAATCTTTCAACAGAATGATTTTATCCTTGACAATGTGATCTCACCAATCAGACCGAATTTTTATCGCTTAGACATTGGAGGTTTTGCTGGTCTTGATTCAAATCTTTTTTTAAAAGATTTGGATGAATCGGGGTTAGTGGCTTCATTAAACAATCGTTACTTTCACCTTCCGGAATTGAAACATCTCTGTCGTTGCGTCATTCGCAATACCCTTTGTTGCGCTTGGCAACTCCCAGAAGGTATTAAACAGCTCCCTCTTCCAATAACTTTGAAAAATTATCTTGATCTCCTTATGGATTAAATAGCAAAATGTTGCTGAAGCTTGTGAATCTCCCGGGAAAATAGTCTTTTACTGTGTACAGTAATTTTTATGTATTGGTATGTTTTTCATCTGGTAAATGTTTCTAAATTAAAACTAGAAATGTATAAAGTCATGAACATGTTTGAATTCTAAAATTAAAAACCTTTTCTTTTCAGAATTTAATCTCGTATTTATAGGGCACAAATTACATTTTATAACGATAGATTACGAATAAATTAAATAAATTATAAGATGTATGAAATATATATTTCTGATTAAGATATCGGAATAATCCTCTACATTAAAGGTAGAGTGTCGGCCAAAGAAAAAAACTACCAGACATCTGAAGTGTGTGAAGCGACTTCATCAATGAGTTTGTTTATTTTACTTTTAGCACAAAGTTACACAATCGACTCTGTACATTCTGTCCACCGCGCAAAATCGAACCTCAGATTTTAGCGTTGCGGTAAACTTACATCTGACCTACCAGGGGTCCTCGTCAACTGGAATAGAATACACAAAACTTCATTAAATAATGAACTTCGACTATGTACTTATATTTAAATAGTGGTCATAAATATGAATATATTTATGAAAGCTGCGCTATCTTGCTAATAACCAGAAAGTAACACTTGTAATTTTAACTAAATAAACGTGATTAAGCGCGTTAATAAGTACGAAGAGATATTTTTGGTACTAGCCTTATCAGTTTCACGGGTATTTTATATAAATATATTTGTAGGTCAAAAATGAACGTTTAATACCAGTCATCTCATTGTTCAAATCTATCTTTGTTTATATATAAAAATTCTAATTCTAAATTTATGAGCAACTTGTAAAAATCAAACTGATTTGAGCATGTTATTTTCAACAGATATTGTTTCTCAACAGGATTATAGAAATGTCAATTACTTGGACAACATACAACACAATTTACCTGATACAGAGTAAAAAAAGTGCATTCACGGCTCGGCATGGCCAGGTGGTTAGGGCGCTCGACTCGCGATCTACGGGTCGCAGGTTTGAATCTCCGTCACACCAAACATACTCGCCCTTTCAGCCGCGGGGGCGTTATAATGTGACGGTCAATCCCACTATTCGTTGGTAAACGAGTAGCCCAAGAGTTGGCGGTGGGTGATGATGACTAGCTGCCTTCCCTCTAGTCTTACACTGCTAAATTAGGGACGACTAATGCAGATAGCCCTCGTGTAGCATTGCACGAAATTCAAAACAAACAAACAAGTGCAGTCAACAATATGTAGGACAGACTCAAATGATTCTTAGACTTATTAGTATCCCAGAAGTATATATATATACGGCCCAGATTTCCTTAAGCGTCCAATTTGTTGTCGCCAGTGTTCTGGGGCAAATTTCTCTGAGTATGTACTTTACACAAATATATAATAATTTCTAAATGATAGACGATGGACAGAGCTTTCCAAACATATATAATATGTTGAATTTTTCCAGCAAACCAAGGAAATAAACAATGGTGGGGTGTTAAAAGTAGCAGATAAATTTAATTTCAAAGCAATAACACAAACACAAAAATTGTAAGTATGACTCAAGCCTATATTGTAATTAATTAGTAAACATTTATATTTTGAAAGTTTGTTATTAGGTGATTGTCCCATTACTTTTTCACATATAAAAATATCCAAAATAACATGTAGCCGTAATCACGTGTTCTCCTTTTATGGTTGTTTATTTTCAAGACAATAATTACAATTATTTGAGTAAAATCAATCCAGGAAGTATATAATTTGATTTGATCATACCCCAAACAAAGGGTATCAAGAGATATTTTTGGTATGTCCATTTACAGCTTGTAATAAAAATCATTTTTTAAGGACGCGATCTCCTTTACGTATATATTTAGTGTAGATACTCAAATTATGTCATTTTGTTATATCGTTAAACACAACAACCAAGACATTAGTTGTTATCAATAACTGATAGGGTAAGAGTAAATTGCATTCTTCAATAAAAATCACTGAATATGAAATTACACGATCTCCTTTACATGTTCTTCTTTACTTCAGTTTTGCTTCAGAGGGGAATATATAGAGTGCATAATGCTTTTCCCGCCATATTTAGTTTCCACCATGTGCAGATGATTAGGGTAGGGTGGATTTGAAATGTGCTAGTCACAAATCAACTCATTTTCCTGCAAGAAAAGTCCTTGAAAGTGGGATTACATAACAGGTGTTTATCTCTTTAACTGTATAACTAACATTCAGAAGGTGTGAATGGTGATAGTTTAAGGTTCAATAACTGATATATTACAAAGCTAAATCTGTGAGCGATAATTAGTGGTCTGTTTATAAAACCACATAATTGAGGACATGGTGAAATGCATGTAAAGGAGTTCACAGAATGGGTAAAGGGGATCACCATTTTAATTCAACTCCTTATATATACTTTGCACTTCTAAGTATAATGTCATATTATAATAAAAGCTTACGTTTATGATCTGTGGAAGTAGTCTAATACAAAACAACTATTCTTATCAGCCTGCAATAGTTGGATTTACTGTAGAAATGTAGAGGAGATCACATTAATTTCTACACCTGTTATTGTTAATATACACTGAGTGGTCACAAGTGAATAGACACCTAATTTTTCGTCATTTAAC
>NW_013667055.1:198678-205376 GCF_000517525.1 Limulus polyphemus
TATATCAATTCATGTGAATATGACTGAAAATTTCATTTTTTTTCTGAAAAGGTGGTGTCTATATTACCTGATCGTCATATTAAAATGATTTCACTGGAACTCACTGATAAATTAGATGTGAGAGGTTTACGGCACACACACACATTTTGTTTGTTGGTTGTTAAACACGAAGTTACACACTGAATTATCTGTTCTGTGCCCACCACAGTTGTCAAAATCCGATTTTTAGCATTATAAGCTACTGAAGAGCTACATAAATACTAACAAAAGTATAATTACACATGAAAAAGATTTTACATCAACATTAAGAATGCACATAAATGGACTGATGGCTCAGACAAGAAGATCACATTATTCTTTTTAATACAATGTTTGTTGATAGTTTTGTAGTTTTATCACAGTGTATATATTGTCTGTGTAAAACGCAAATTAAATATCTTTACAAACCAACAGATGACGCCACAATATGCTATTCATGTTGTTTTTTATCTTCGGTTTGTTTGTTTGTTGGTAAGCACAAAGCTACACAAAGGACTATTTGTGCTGTGTCTACCATAATATCTAAACCAGGTTTCTAGTGGTGTGAACCCTCAGACTTACCGCTGAGTCATTGGAGGGCGTCACTTTCGGTAAGAAATTTTGAAAAATTTACATTTTTTAAGCTTTTTTTTTTAAAAGAAATGTTATACCTTTATGAACTTGCCCTTGGCATTCCAATTCTTTGCCTTTGTCATCACAATTGATAAATCACAGGATCAGATATTTGACCATGTAGGAATATTTCTTCTAGAAACATCGTTTTACATGGTCAACTCTATGCGGTTTTATCAAGAAGCAGATTTTAACATAACTTCAAAATATACATAAGTCCAAATTCTAATCAAGGACCAACAGCAGTTAATGACAAAATATACACAAAAAATGTTAATTTTTGTAAAATACTAGAACGTGATGCTCAAATGATGCAACGAATCGATAACATTAAAAAGAAAATTAAAACACAATTTTAAAACAAGAGGAAATAATAAAATCATACGAACTTTCAAGTCTGCAAAAAAGGCTGTATCGAGGCATGATGTTTGACAAGTGATAAAATGGCCTCAAATTTCGATATTTTTCACCTTTTTTAAGTTAAAAAATGCATTTTCAGGACAGTTTAAGCTCCACAACGTTGCTAATTAGGCCCTAGCGTGTTTTAGTCTGACCTATTTTGCTATGCTAAAAATCCTTATTTCTCCTTCAATGTAGGCGTTCTTCTCCACTGATTGAAAATTAGTGCTATTTATAGTTCTAGGCCTTAAAGTTTATGTTCATATTATAGATTTTTTCCACCAAAGGTACCATTGAAAATGTAATCTGTAATGTTGAAACCTCATCTATTCGTTTGCGAACGCCTACACTGAATCATTGTTCTTTTATTTTTAAAATTAACTCTAAGATTTTACACGAACATACACAATTACAATACGCATTTACACAATTAGAATATGACAAATCTCCATAAGTTAAATTTGCATTTGAGGTTTAACTTTTCAATTTGCCGCTGTTTTCACGTGTTATGTTTTTACTAAATTAATGTTACGTTTTTAACTGTATGGTAATCTTATGCAAGTAATGTAAGTATAAAATATCACAGACATACACACATACACAGGTGATGACAAAATATACAGGAAAAACGTTGTTTTTCGTAAAATGCTGGAAAGAAGGATAAATATTAAAATAATGTAATTCATTTTTAAAAAACATGGCAATAAAATAACTATTTAGAAAAAAATTTACGAAGAAAAATAAATAAGCATTTAGCATCATATGACGATCAATCAGCTTGTACTTACACATTACACAGTTTTAAAAACAATGCACTATGTGCATCATTAAAAGTCTATATGATTTCAATTATTTTTCATGTATTCTTGGTTGCTCACTAATTTTGTTTTCACTTCTTTCTTAATTAACTTTTTTTTAAATGATAGTTTATATGCCAATAAATTTATCAAAATTATAGGTTTCATGTTTCTGTCTTAAAGTCATAGTGTCGACAATGTTAATGTATATAATCACATTGAATATGTTTTTTCCTTAAAGTTAACATTCAAACCTTATCTAATTGGTAATTAACACGACCGTGTAATCAAATTAATCATGCTTATATGCATTACGTACTTTAGATGCTGTTAAATAGCCAAAATCATGATTCGATATGTTTTTTAGTGACAGTATATATGTTCCCATTCTCATGTATATTTCTATATTTTTAATACTTCTTATTACGCTAGTATAATGACTTAGTTTTCAGTGTTGTCTCTTTCTTTATTGACCATGTGGTTAGCGTGTTGGACAGTGAATATGAGACCCATAGCTCGCATCCCGTTGCTGCAAAAAATTGCGCTCTGCACTTTGGGTTGCAAGTACGTAATAAGTGTGACTGTCAAATACCACTATTGGAATACAGTAGCCCAAGCGTTGGCGGTGGGTGTTGTTGACTGTCTGCCTTCTCTCTAGTTTATCAGTTCAAATTTAGAGATGGCTAATGCAGATAGCTTTTGTGTAGCTTTGCGCGACGAAACAAACACCACGTTTATACTTTTTTGACATACCTTTGAGTTTGCATCCTGTAATCTTTTGTTTAACACCAAGTCTAACTTGGGGGATTGAATGGGTTACAGTTGAGTAACACATTTCCGGTATTCAGGTTAGAACAAAAAAAAATTACTAAAAAATCACACTTTACTGCCAAAAGAACTCATCTTTCAATAGTGTTCAGTCACAAAGATTAGGGGGTTCCCAGAGTGTGATTCTCTTGCACAGAATAGTAGAAGTTTTCATGTTTAGGCAAGTATCACACTTAATCACCTCATGGCGGCAAGTTAGCTTCGTTCAGTATTCCTCAGCCATTTCTATCGACAGTACTTGCGAAAACCGTGGAGAAAATGACTTTATAGATTTGAGGTTCGAACCAGATCTTGTACTGCGCAACATGTGCAACCATTGCTGTGTTTGGTGTGGGATGTTTGATTGTGATATGAGTCCTACTTCCTGGAAACTAGTGCAAATTAGCCCATGATGGTGGGAACTTGAAATTCCAGTTGTCACAAGAAGTACAAATCCTTATTCGGAATTTGAAAAAAGGGTAAAGAAAATCCGTGTTTGGGAAACAACCCACCAAACGTGTCTCCCTAGCTCGCAGACTTGGTGTTAATAAATCGTTTTGTAACAATCTATACGTTTATAAATTCTTTAAAGTTTCAGTCTTGTGGATTCAGCATTATATTTACACACTGACACTGCATTTGAATAATTAGATGTAAAAGCAGTCACACACTCTCTAAGTATTTGGTTTCGCTTTTTTCTTATATATTCGCGCAAAGCTGCACAAGGGCTATCATCTACGCTAGCTGTCTCTTATTTTGAGTTGATAGACAACAACACACACCACCAACTCTTCGGATACTCAAATAGAATTATGATATTTAACTGCCACTTTTATAACGCACCCTTGGCTCCAAAAGCAGAGTTTCATATTTCTTATTTCTATATAACGGGATGCGAATCAAAGACTCTTGGATCCATGGTTCAGCCTAAATAAGAAAATATTTACTTTGACCATACAACAGGTTTTATTCTAGTTCTTCCGGTTTTAGAAGGCTTAGGCCCTTCCCATTCAATTTTGGAGGAGCAGTGCAAGTTGCCCAGAGGTCATCAGGTTGCTCCAACTCAAATATTCAACGCAACCGAATGTGACAAACTAGTGAATTTTCTAGAAAAGAAAAATTTAATTAATTCAAAGATATTTCGTCTTGCAATTTTACATAGCATTGTTTTGATGTACACAAAGACTGTCTTAAATTATTTATGTTCTAATAACCGACGAAGTCTCGTTTTATATTTGTCAATACACTAAACTTAAAACTGTAAAGTGTCGTTTAAAGTTTCATTTCGTGATACACAAATTTTGGATTTTTTTTCTTCTCACTGATTTTTCTTGTTAAGTTAAAGGCAAACCTCTATGTGTTTTTTTTTAAACGATAGTCACAACAACTCATGAAATACAGTGGAGGATAAAGAGAGAGTTGCAAATCTTCCCACCCCTTTTCAGTGAACTACCAAAAAAGAAAAAAGTATCTAGTAAAGATTTATTTGTTCAATCGCAAAGCTATACAATGAGTTACCTCATTCCGTCCGCTGTGTGGAATCAAACCGCGGATTTTAGCGTTGTAAGTTCGTAAACTTACTGCAGATCCACTGGAGGATACCTTTTAAAGAAAAAAGTGATTTTTTTTCAAAGCATTTTTTGGTGTTCTCAGATTTTCCACAGATTAGCCCAGAGGAACCATAAAACATTAAAGAGCAGTGATTATATTTTCTCTGCCTCTGAATGAGTCTTTATATAAAAGAAAGAGACTCGATATATGTTTGTAAACAATCATAATCTGAATTTTGAAACAATCAAGTTCAACATTGGAATAAGTGTTTGAGGTCGACAAGAGAGAGAGAGAGTGAGAGAGCCTTATTTATGCCTTCTTCCAGTGTAATTCTAACCCTTTTAAGTATGTATAGCAATCAATATCTCTGAAAAACGTATGTTATGATCTTGATTACTCACCCAGTTTCGTAAATAATAAAGATCAAAGATACTTAGTAACTTCTTTGCCTGAAGTTCGGCCATCAGTGGCTCAGCGGTAAGTCTGAAGGTTTATAACGCTAAAATCTGGGACTTGATACCTGTGGGGGACACAGTACAGAGAGCCCATTGTGTAGCTTCGTATTTAACAACAAACAACCAAACAGACTGAAGTTCTATACTATGAATAAACACACAGGTAAAGTGAAAGAAGACATGTGACATACTTGCTTGTCAATGTGTGATAACCTGGTGGTAGAACAACCCCTCCACATAGCACACATCCTGTATCTGCTCCTGAATCACGTTAAAGCGATCTCACAGATGTCTTACGATAAGTAAGTATTTTCATAACATTTTAAACTAGGAGAGTTTTACGGTTTCAAAGTAATTCATATGTAAAAAAAAAGAAAGAAAAGAATGTTATAATTACTCTAAAGTATTCATAATTGATTTTAGGATAGTGAAAAAAATTCATGCCGTCTATCCAAATTGTGTCTAACTGTTCCCAAACAGGTTTCTATATTGTTACATCTATTACCTTGATGTGGTTATTTTGAAGATAAACATCTCCGAGGACTGGCATTTGGTGGAAGAAATTTTTGGGGAGATCACTGATTAAGTTCTTGCTGGAGGGAAATTAGTGTCTTTATGTTACTTTGGTTGGCCTTACAAAATCAGTTGAGTTTTTGAGCAACTTTAATCTTCCATTGGCTAGCAAAATAAGTTTTTAAGTGGACAAGTTTTCAAATGATCAGATTGTTTTTAATTAAAAGTAAGAAATTTAAATTCATTGTTATAGCAATTTATAGATCTCATCAATGCACTGAAACATTTGAAAGCATTACAATAAAGAATAAGCACACTAACTTTCCTAAACAACCTAAATTATATGCAAAGTAATTTAATGATTTTCTTATAAATATTGCAAAGGAACTTATAAGTAAAAACTGTTGTAACTGTTTTAATATAGACCAATTAAATGAAACAAGGAATAAAACTAATATATTTGCTAATTCAATGTATCTTATACCAACTGATGAATATGAAATAAAAAACTACAAACTCTATACAAAATATAAAAGCTGCAGAAAAATATAAAGTCCCAGCAGAAATTATCAAAAATAATATTGAAAACTGACACCAGTAATAACGTATTTAGTTTATATGTCAACGAAAAAATGAGTTTTCCCAGATATTTTAAAAATTGCTGTCATTATGCACAAATTAAAATGTGGGAATAATGATGATTTAAATAATTACAGACTGATTGTTTTATTATCAGCTATATCAAAGATTATTGAGAAGACTGTTAAAGAAAGAATAATAAAATTTTTAGATTCAATACATTTTTTCTCAAATTGTCAATTTGGATATTGTGAAAATATGATTACAGAATATGCACTTATTACAGTGATTAACAAAATAATTCAATCGATTAATGATGATGAAATAACATGTTCTTTTTCTTGATATGTCAAAAGCTTTTGACACAATTTCACAAGAACTTTTACTAAAAACACTTTATTAAATTGGAATAAGAGATATTGTTTTAAATTGGTTTAAATTATATATATCAAGTATAAAACAAACAGTTAAAATAAATAATGTTATATGTGATAAAACAAATTTAAATGCTGGAGTATCTTAGGGATACTTAATATTTGAAAGTAGGTTTTAATGGAGAAATAACTCAGTATTAATTTATAATGGAAATTTTGATAATGAGGTCATTAAAAACTTAAAAATGATTTAAAATACATAAGGAAGTGGTTTAATGAAAATTTATAATGCTTAAATGTAAAGAAAAACCATCTACATAATCTTGTTGAATAATTTTAAACAATCCAATAATTTATGAGAATTGAATTTGCAAACATTTATATATTAAAAGGATATGAATAATAATTCAATTATACAAAAGTCAGAAAGCTTCAAGTATCTTGAAGTAATATTAGATCATAGATTAAACTGGAAAGAACACATAAAAATAGTGGAGAAAAAATTAAAGATATCAGCTGTAAGATTTTATTATGTAAAAAATACTTATCTAAGAATGAAATTAAAACTAATT
>NW_013667055.1:206376-217437 GCF_000517525.1 Limulus polyphemus
ACTAATTATTATGCTTGGTTTGATTCAATTGTGCAATATAGTATCACCTGTTGGGGAGGTACCTATCTAACAAACGTAAGAGTTATAATACAGTTAAAAAAGAATATTATAAGATGCATATTATCATTATCACAATATGACCATACTGAATTACATTTTGAAAATTTAAGTATACTACGATTGTGCAAATTATATATTTATAAAACATTAAATAGATGCAGTAAAGATATTCAAGTTGGGAAAAAATAAAATCAATATACCAAACAAGAGCTGAAGCTGAAGCACATGGGACCTTAAAAGTTCGTAAGGTAAACAAGGAAATATTTAGAAAAAAGTTATTTGTATCAAGCACCAAAGTTATATAATAATATTCCAAATGAAATGAGATCTCTGTTCAGTATTAAAAATAAAAATAATAAGTTAGCATTAAAGAAATGGATATCCAATATAGAAGAACTAGAAATTGAATTGAACTGAAATCTATCCTTAGTGCTCTATAAAAATGAAACACGATCTTGGCATAAATCATAATAAAAACCTATGTGCTAGAGAAACATCAGATATACTGAACAAAAGTTGTCTAGAAAGAACATACTATTACACTTAGAAGTCAACAATACATAAAGCAGAAATCAGAGCTTACATTAAATTAGAAAATTGATTCTATAAATATAAAATTAACAATATTCACATTATAGTGAATACATTGCAATTCACACACTGTTCTCCCGATACTGAAAATATTAGCTGCTAGTAGCAGAAATTTATTAATAGTTTTAGTCTGCTACTAACAGTACGAAAGGTATCCTGTGGGCCAAGTATCTCTGTGATAGCAGCGTGGTAGCTTTTGTCATCCCATTTAGTTATATATTAATATTAACTTCCGATCAGAGCAAGCTATGTACTAGTTGATGAGAGTGGACAATATGCGAGCCATGTTCAACGTTCCTTAATAAAAATAAATAATCTGAGAAAAAAAGATAAGCGCAAAGATGCATAACGGGCTGTCTGTGCTCCCTCTCTACCAAGGGATATGGAACTCCGGATTTTAATGATGTTAGTTTGTCAACTTAACGCTGACCCGAAAGGGGGCATCTAATATTTGTAATAGCTGTCTGCTAAGAAATCCATAGATTTTTCGAGCTTTTCTGTCCTTTGTAGGTAAGTACAAAAGAGGCAGCTGGTTATAAAAGTAGACGAAATACGATAAAATCATTAAACAAACATTAGACATTAATACGATAATATTTTGTTAGTATATATATACATAAATGATTTTTGCACGTTGCTATGGCTCCCGTAGCCTGAGAATCTCACTGTATCCTGGAAGGCTTACTAGCCATGATGTAGTCTAGTCACACAGAATAAATTCAGGAACTCTTATGGGTTCTCGTGATATTGTTGGTACTTTTCTGACGTGCAACATTTGTTGGATGCAGGCGTGTGGCTACTATTAACATTAATAAACAGGCTGTTTTTGTTACTGTTATCAGGAAACTAACATTACTAATACTAGTACACAACCGCAATGGGTGGATTATTGTTTTAAAACAAACTTTTCTTATTGATCTGGTAGCTGAAATGCAAGTCATGAACATAATCTGAAACAGTGACCAAAACATGTTTGATTTATATATTTTTATTATTTTGTAAATTCGCATGTTAGTTGTTTATCACTAGTGTAAAATTTCAACTGTTTAAATGGAATAAATCATCAATTAGCAAAATAAAAATAAAAACATTTGATATTAATTGATATTTTTCACTAAATGAAAAAGCCTGCAAAAATGGCTAAATATATTTACAAATATATATCTCAGAATGACAATTTGATTTTTAATAATTTTCGGAATATTCAGTCAAGCCCATAATAAAAGTTGTCTGTTCAACTCATACAGAGTGAGAAGACTAAAAAGGCTGAATAATTTAAAAGTTAGTTTTCTGTCTTATCTCAAGTCCAGAACTTGAAGATTCCTGGGAAACATAGATCGGAATACCTTCACAATTTCATTATATCGAGTTGACAGAATGTTAAGATTTGCTTAGTCAGAAAAAGCATTCTCTCCAATCTGGTTTCTATCCAAGGAGACATCGATTAGAATTTGTGGACTTCTCAAAAACCAACGATCCACAGTTTTAACGTGATTATCGTACATCTTTAAACTGGTTAGTTTTTTAAGGCTCAGTTTTCCTGTTCCTTGCCCGAAAGCTCCGTCAATGATGATTTCTTCTAAACTTTGAGAGTTGCCGTCTAAGAACGGTGCATCTTTTTCTGAACAATGTTCAAGGCTTACAGACCTCAGGCCCCCCAGTGACACAGCGGTATGTCTGCGGACTTACAATGCTAGAAACCGGGTTTCGATACTCGTGGTGGGCAGAGCAAAGATAGCCCATTGTGTAGCTTTGTGCTTAACTACAAACAAACAATACTGACCTCAGTTGAAAGATTCTAATGTTTATGATTCTTGTCATCTCTGAACCAAATATAGCAAATTCTTCTATAAACTCATAGCCCTGAAGAACCTGTGGTAAATGTATGATATCCTGAGCTGAAGATATCTGATAATAATTAATGCTTAACCCACCATTCAAAAGAAAACAAGTACAAGGTTTCAGTTCATCTTCAGAAGGACAGATGTCCATTTACCACAGTTTCACTTGTATAAAAATTCTGATCAGGAGTTATCAACGACAAATATGAAAGAAACAAGAAAGAAACTGTGGTACTCCATGTCAGCTTCATGATTCCAGACGATAGTCTTCGTAAATTAGTGCAAGAAATAGTATAAATAAAAACATTAAAATAAGAATGCATTAATTGCAGTATACGGAAAAAGATTTTATGATGTTTCTCAAGAATTGTTTAATAAAACGTCTCAACAATAGCCTTATAACATTTCGCAAAAAAATGATTCTACAAATTTTCCTGAAAATGGTTTTTTATAATGTTTTTCATTATATAGTTATTGCTTACAAAACAATAAGGTTTATAAAAAACTTTACTAATGTAATATAAAATAATTGGTAAAGATCTTTCGTAGTCATTTAGTTATCGAAACCTGTAAAAGTTTATAAAAAATTTAACTCAATGATAGGCCTGTATCAAAACAATTTCTTTAATACTGTCCTACAGTCATACAGTTAACCAAGTTTCATCTGGATTTCTAATATTAATTACACTATGAACAGTTTTTCTTTGCTGACTCTACGAATACGTTTTAAACAACTGTACAGTGTTTTCCTCAAAAGGTGTGGCAGATCATATTAAATACACTTGTGCTTGTAGTCGCGTAAGGTATTTATTAGTTTAGTTACAGATTAGCAGTCAGTTTAGTACTAGTCTATCACCATGGCGGGAAAAGTTCAAATCACGAATTACAACTAGTTAGTATTTTATATAAAATATATTTCTTATAGCAAGACTCTTACCTTTTTAGTTCTGTTTTTAATTAGTATTTAATTTTAGAAGGTAGTTTGTATTGATTTTTTGTTTTAGCGCAAAACCACACAATGGACCACCTTCGCTCTTTTCACCGCGAAGAATCGAACCTTGGATTATAGTGCTGTAAGTCCGTAAACTTAGCGCTGACCTATGCGGAACATTACAGAATTGAAACTAAGATTTAAAACTTTGCAAGTATATTTATTCTGTGATATCAGCAGACTTGAAAGAAAATTAGTTAATTTTATTTGCTTAAAAATTAACATATTACACCTTTTTTTACGTTTTCTTTTCAGATACTTCTCTTTATAATTTGCCATTTCATTTGCATATATTTGTGACTTCTGCAAATTATTATATGTACGTAGAAATATAAGCGTGCTAGCTTGTTTAGGAAATGTAAACTGTTCTTAAAAGCGGGCACGCCAGTGGCAGTGGCTCAGCTCTGCAGTTCAATACCTGTTGTAGGCACAGCACAGACAGCCCATTGTGTAGCTTTGTGCTTAAAAACAAACACACGTAAAAGTCAAACAAAATAAAACACTTATCTCAAAGTTTAAATAAAAGGCAAATGGATTGCTGTGGATAATATGTAAACTTGAATGAGAACATTTAATAAGGTAAACTCAAGTGTAACAGGTAAATTTTCCTTATCAGTTCTCACCAATCCAGATAAAAAGTGCTGTTTGGACCAAACAGTTGTAGTAGAGGTGTAAACTATATGTTAGTCGCGTGACGAGACTTGTTATTATCATATAAACAATAATACATAAAATAATTTACTAAACTCAAAAACGTTACAGAACTTCTCAAGTGAATATAAAATTATAAACTAAAGCATGGAAAACTCGAAAACTTTGGTCAAAATGTAGCCTAATAATAGACACATAGAGTCAATCAGCTATACGTAAAAGTGTTATATTGTCCGAAATTAATGAGTACTGTTGATTTTTTCAAATTTAATTATTTGCTCCATTTCCCATAAGTACATATATAATCTACTAGATGTCACTGTAAAGTTTGTTCTTATGTTAATCACTCGCCTTGAAAAAAAAAAAGTTTAATATCGAATTTAAATTAGAAGTGAAAGCAATTTAGCCGCAAATGGAAAAAAATTACTTTCATGTGTTACAAAAAGTACAGAAAGTTTATTTATTTGCAATTAAACTCCAAGCTACACAACGGGCCATTTATGCTGTACCAACCACTGATATCGAAACTCGGTTTTAAACTTATAAGCCTTTAGATTTGCCGCTGTTCCATTGGGGGGTGGGCATTACAAAAAAATTTAATAATAATTAATCATTGAATAAACGCTTCGTCTTTAGTAATAATCATATTTTTATAGATAAACTTATGAGCTTAATTATTTCTAATCTCAGTTGACAACTGACAGCGAAACTGAGTGCTCAAACCAGTTGGAAATTATGATAGTATTTTTATAAAAATATATATCTATGTATAGTTGTTAGTATACATGTTAGGTACATTAGAAATTTCAACAATTCAAGGTAAAAACGCGCGTAACTCCATCAGGTAACAGTTTTCTGCTTGTCAAACTATGAGCGCCTTTATATTTTATATTGCTATATTTTTGTTCTTTACAAACGTATTTTATAGCATAGTTTTTCTTTTTTCTTTAGTTGAGGAATAAATCATTTTACTAGACAATTTATTTTTTGAATTAGGTGTAGTGAAATTACAGGCATGTTTATAGTTTCTACGTATGATTATTTTTGTAAATATTTTTCAATGAAAAGTTGATGTACACATCCACATACTTATCCCAACATTATGTAGTGTACTGAAGTACACCTTGCGGAGGATCTGATCGTGCAATTTAATCGACGTTGAATCACATTTTATAAAGTCAAGTGTCGATGGTTTTAAAAAGTATTCTATAAATATAAAGTTAATTATTTTTGTTCATTACGAAGAAGAATAAACCAACAAGAATCTTTATTTGTTTTCATTTAAAGTGTCTTAAACATATTATTCCAATCGTGAACAGAATTGTCATCTCAACTCAAAGAGTCTGGTTAGGGCCGGCATGGCCAGGTGATTAGGGCGCAGTCTGAGAGTCGTGGGCTCGAATCCCCGTCCCACCAAACATGCTCGCCCTTTCAGCCATGGCGGCGTTATAATGTGACAGTCAATCCCACTATTCGTTGGTAAAAAGTAGCCCAAGAATTGGCGGTGGGTGGTGATGACTAGCTGCCTTTCCTCTAGTCTTACACTGCTAAATTAGGGACGGCTAGCGCAGATAGCCCTCGTGTAGCTTTGTGCGAAATTCAAAAAAAACAAACAAAGTGTCTGAATCCCTACGTTCCTGGATCATTTGCGAATATCATGACGTTTTCAAAATTTACTCTCAAAATTTAATTCAACAACGTTATTATCAATGTATTTCAATACAAGTAACATTAGAATGTAGGTAATAATTCAAATTTCTATAAAATAATTATGTAAGTCTGCATTTCTTAATTTCAAAAGCAAATATAAAAAATATATCCCAATCTTCACTTTTGTTGTCAAGTGACCTGCGAGCGCTCTCAATTTTCCCACTTTTATAATATTTATAGGGTTAAGTTCTTTGTAATTTGTTATGTAACCTAGATTAACTTATTATTCGGTATTATACCGTCGAACAATGGTTTAATGTTTATATTACAGATTTATTTTCACCAAAGATTGTTTGTTTGTTTTGTAGTTAAGCACAATGCTACACAATAGGCTATCTGTGCTATGGCCACCACGGGTATCGAAACCCGATTTCTTGCGTTGTAAGTCCGCAGAAGGCTTCACCAAAGATAATATTTTAAATTTCATCTGTGACACGGAAGCCTACTGCATTCTTTGATGGCACGACAAAAGTCCTTCAGTAAAAAGTGGTACAGTAGTAGTAGTAGTAGTAGTAGTAATAGGTGTAGACCAAATAGGTTTTCCTATTCCATATTATGTAGCAGATGGCGTTCAAAGCTGGAACTCTTGAGCAGATATAGAAAGGGTGTGTGGCTGGCTTAATATTTGCATTTAATAATTCATTTTCAGATGTTTATTCTGTCACTAATGTTATTTTCTACCTCGTCAATGTCTTCCTTTACTTCTTTTTTGACATTGTTAATTTTATCATTACAGCCTTTCTATATTTATTTAGTCTTATTTTTGCAATTTCTCTGAACATCTCAAATACTTTCATTGGTTTCGTCTTCAATCAGATATATTTTTAAGTCTTCTTTATATAATATGCTTCATTCTTTTAACTCCTCTCTTAAGTTTCTGTCTATTATCTCGTAATCATCTTTCAATTTTCGATAAATTTCTTCTTGGTCTTCTTTTAACTTTTGTATTATATTTTTCTTTGTCTTTTTTAAATGCTCTATTTTTTTCTATTTGTTTTTTTTTCTATTGTTTTATCATCTTTGGTTGGTTTTTTTATCACAGTTTCTGCTTTTGTGGTCATGGTCTTCTTTAATGAAAGTTGAAGTTTAGTCAAAGTTCTTTTTTTATTTTCATCCAAATAATCCCACTTCTTACACCAATATTATATGATTTTTTTTTCATTTAAAGGTTCTTTAAAATCATCTAGTGCAAAGAATTAAACATCCAGTCCTCATAAACGATTACAAATTAGTTTATTTCTTCCTCAGCGTTTCTACAAGCTTTTACAGTTTATAACTTGCAGGTCTACGTTTATAGTCATATTAACTGTACCACATTAATGTAAAAATTAACTTGTACAAAGTAATTCAATATGCGCAATAGCAAACTAAGATCTAAATACTTTACTAAAAACTAAAACACGGTGACTGATTCACACCACCAGTTAAAAGTAACTATCTTCTCAACTATTTTCTCGATGCTCGTATTTATAACCTACCCTCGAATGTATTAGAAATCCTTACGTCAAATCTTTAGAACTTTCCAGGCCTTTATAATCTTAACGTCATCATTAAAACCCGTAGCTCTCTCTAGCGAGCAAGCAAATTACAACATTAAAAATATAATTTGACATAATATTTTTAGAATTATTTGTTTTACAATTAGTCGGTTTTCAAACATTATTGTTTTATTTATTTATTTCTAGTCAAGAACTATAGCTTTCTGAATTTCTCCAACATTTGTTTTAAAAATTCCATATTTCAGTGATTATAACGCTAAAATTAGGGTCTTGATCACCGTGATGTACACTTTGTAGATAGTGCATTGTTCATTCTTGTGCTAAAATATGTCAATGTTTCAGTTGTTAAGTGTTTTTTAGACAACCATAAATCACCTTTTAATAATGAAAATGAAACTTTTCTGGGGATTATTTGGTTACTATATTTACCATATTTCAATAAACTGACGAAATCATTTTAGGTGATTATTTAATGTGTCTACTACACTTCAAACAGCCAACAACAATTATTTACCATAGACTCATGGAGTACTTTTCAGTAACCTAATAAATAAATAACAACACTACCAGAAAATTAATGTTTCCCACAAATACAATTTCAAATATTTCGATAGAAACTTTTTCAGAAAATTACTCACTATACTTTCTGTTTCAGTAGTCTAACAAAAATTAATCCTAGGCAATATTTAGCATGCATTACCATTCTGTAACATGACTATAATATATTCTAGTGAATTATTTACTTCAACTTAAATTAAAGTTGACTGACAAAATCAATAGATTATTTAGTTTACCTTAAACTTCAGCAACTTGAGAAAACATTAATCAGAAGGATTCCCACCTTTCAACACACTTCAGTAGCTTTACAGAACTTTTTCGTGAATTATGTATCAAACTCCAGTAGTTCACCAACAGAAGTTTTGATCCAAATTGCGATGTATGACGTATAATAAATTAACTCACAAAAATCCCCAAGAAGCAAATCTTTATCAAAAGAGAAAACTTCACTTGAATAACATTTCCTTTATCCTTGCTGTTATTCAGTTCAAGACTGACAGAAAAATTCGTATATCTTTCAATTACGTTGATGAAAATCAATATGATAAGGCAGTTCCCAAAATGCTGGCATGGTTTATTTTTTCCCCGTAAGAGGGGGCCGTAATCATGAGCTAGAGCACAGATGTGACATTGAGACACAATTCAGGTCACAGGTATCCATAACAGACTAGATATGACACATGGGCTCCGAAAACGTGTCACGAGACCGTCTTCTTGGAGAGGTCAATGTTTCAGCTGTGTCGCGTCTCTCTGCATATATTAGAAAGTGATATATCTATCTAGAAAAATAATTTTAATTCTCTTCTCAGATTTTAATAATGTGTTTCTTTAATTTACTATATATTTGATTATTATTCACAAAGGCAAATGAGGTGATGTAAGCCTTCAGTTATATTTACTAATGAAGTTAGAGCTTTTCATAAATTATTTCAAATGATGAACAGAAAAAAAACCAACAACTGAGAAAACTTAAGAATTAATATCTTCTTACTTAATACATATTAAAATACACTTGCTATTTTAATCTAAGCAAAAACACCTAAGATGTAAAAACAAAGTGCGCTAAAAAGGACTGAGTGTGCGACTTAAAGGAATGAAATCAAAATTTTAAACATTAAAATAGCTCATGATTACGAAATACACAGATTTGTTAATATATTTCTTTTCGGTAATTTTTCAAATATGGTTTTGTCTCTTATAAATTTGTTAACATTAGAATAGTTTATGATGACAAACTGCAACTGTTCTTTTTACGTGAGACAGTGTATACACATTTAATTCAGACGAGTTTAGATCAAGGTAAATTAAAATCTTAATAATATTTATAATTTAAACTAGGCAGACGGTTTAAGATTATAGATTATAGCTGATGCTACAGCGTAGTAACTTGAGTAGCTAAAAGCGTCTTATTTGTAGTAATGAATTCACTAGCTTGGTTTGGTAAAAGGGGTGTATTGTTTCTTGTCATTTTGTTGGAAAAGGAATCGTGTCCCAGGAAGTATAAATATTGTGATGCTGAAGAAAAATTGGCACTCATCCTACAATCTTGACTTTGCTAAGCTCGAGTGTATTTAATTAAATTAATTTGGCTTGCTTGTTATTTCTAGAGAGCCTACTCTCTAATTCAGTTCGTAACAGCACTCATTTTTCACCACCTTGCTGGACTAACGAGTGAACTCCAGAAGATTAAGTGGCGGAATACCACGCTATTTATTTGTCTGTTGTTAAGCGCAAAGATACACAATAAGCTATCTGTGCTCGGTCAATCGCGAAACCCGAATTTTAGCGTTATAAGCCCTCAGACTTATCGCTGAACTTCCGGTGGGGGTAACTGTTGTTGAGTTTTAGCATAAAGCTACACAATGGGCTATCTGCGCTCCATCTACCATGCTTTTAACAGCCTTTTCACTTTAATATCAACAATATCTAACGAGATCAAGCAGCTTTGGTAACATTAAACAAGCCTAAATAGATATACTAAATATCGCTTCCAGATAATCGTACTATAAATATTAATGAATCATCGAATTTCCTACAAACTTAAAATGCAAACGTCTTTAACGTTCAAACTAGGGTTTGCGATCCCAGGATCCCGTATGCTAATTAAGCTCCCCAAATTCCGGGATTTATATAAAACAATCCCGGAATTTTCTAGATTGAATTAAGTAATTAAGTTAAACCATTTTCGGCCTGGAGGGGAAGCCACTGATATCTCTTGAATATTTTCTTCTCACACTAGTGAAACTTCACCAAATTGTATGAACCTTCCGACAACATTAGTGAACAGTATCTAGATTTAATTAACAAATTCGTATACATTAATTTAGTATCTCTATCATTTCGTTAGATTCTGAAAATTTCAAAAGTTTGTTGTGAGACACAGTCGACATGTTAGACTATCGTTTGTGCTTTCAAGTTCAGACAGTTTTATAAAGTAATTCACTCAACTTTCTTTTTATGCTATTTATTTGATGAAAGCTACATACAAATTGTTATTGTTTACTGTTGTTTTTAATGTGATTTCTTTATTAAACTTCATTAAAAGCTAATAGGAGGCTACCTGTACTCAAATGCATTGCTTACAATCTTGATACTGTTTGTTTGTTTTGAATTTTACGCAAAGATACACGAGGGCTATCTGCGCTAGCCGTCCCTAATTTAGCAGTGTAAAGCTAGAGGGAAGGCAGCTAGTTATCACCACCCACCGCCAACTCTTGGGCTACTCTTTTACCAACGAATAGTGGGATTGACCGTTACATTATAACTTCCCCACGGCTAAAAGGGGCAAGCATGTTTGGTGTGACGGGGATTCGAACCCGCGACCCTCAGATTGCGAGTCGAGCACCCTAACCATCTGACTATGCCGGGCCTCTCGATACTGAACGAGCTTGCTTGCTCGATGATGACAAAGGGATCCGGTTCAAGATTATTTTTTTTAATATTTAAATTAGATAAGGATAAAAGGTAATTTAATATAGTTTGCTTAAGACGAAATAGAAAGTAAGTAAACAAAATATTTAGAAGTCCAAGATTTGAGCCACTAAAATCACAAAATCCCTAAATTCAGAAAAAAGCTTTGGGAATACAGCCTCTGGTCAAAAGTTAAAACCAACCTAATGAAATATCACACTGAAAACAGGTTTTTACTGATTCTCACCTT
>NW_013667055.1:218395-248395 GCF_000517525.1 Limulus polyphemus
TTATATATATATATATATATAACCTAGACCACTACCGTGTCTGTCGTATCCCAGCCGGCCTTATGACCCTTGGTATTAACGAAAGGCCTCGTCGGCACTGGATATGGTAGATGTAGTGTGACTGACATATAACATGTTCTCTATTGCTTTCACTTACGGGTTCTTATAATTACTGTTACTCAGATTTATACATTAATATGCATATATTTCATTCATTAATAATCTATCAGTAATTTTCACGTATATTTACCGTTTTAAGTATTAATATTCGTTTGTTTTGTTTTTTTTGTACATCATTAATAAGTGACAAAGTAATACAAAATCATTGTTTCAGAACTTTTCTCTAGTATCACAAACAGCAGTGTTTACGTGTTAAGGTTTTGTGTGTGAATTGACTCATTTTCTTATAGACACTCAGAGTGCCCATTTGCGCAGGGAGCAATATCACTGAGTTTTAAACTTACCTCCGATACTCAGGTTTTGAAAGCTTCACTAGATCTAGTGCCTCTTACTAGACAACTCAATCGGCTTGCCATTGATCACAACATTTTGATCACACCATTCGGCTCAAAGTGTCTTTTGTATTATAGGTGTTTCGCGGGTATCAGGTGTTGTGGAATAAGTTTAACCCACATAGGTTTAACCTCGCAGTCATTGAGATGCCCCGCACGGCTATCAGATTCGTTCAGAACTCTACGTACCCAAACGCATATGCGAGTAGCCAAGGCAGGTCACTTAGATGTTTTAATTACTTTAAATACACAGCACTGCACTTACATTTTATAGACTTTGAGCATTCAATTACAAAATACCACAACCACAAACTGTATCGTAAGCGAAGCACGGGTTTTCCTCCTAGTAGAAATTAAAGTTGCAGTCAATATTCAGTTGACTATCCTCGTTGTGAGCGGTGCTTGCGAGCGTAAACACAATAATCTCTCGTGAGAATAGGCTTAATGGATTTAAACAAACTGCGAAGTTTAATAAGCTTAGGCACAGTTGGAAATGCATTCACTTTCGAATAAATAGCTTGGAAGTGATTAGTGAAATATTTTGTTAAATTTTGAAACATACATTAAACGAACTGTTATAGTTTAAGTATTCGCATATCTAAAATAAACCTTCAAGATTTTAGTTTACAATACATCTACGAGTCGTCTTTCAATCGCGAAAAAATCCAGTATAAAAGCCCAATTTATTAATTTTTATTTTAGAAAAATCTGTAACAAATAAACATGGGTAAAGGTTTGAGAAATCGCATGCAAATTAAGAGTATTTTGGAAATGTTTCAATAACGGCAATTTTTGGAGCATAATAATAAATAAAGGTATGAACTAGATGTATATTTGTAGGGTCCACAAAAGTTTTCTGTTTCAAGAGTAAATAAAACCTAAACTAAGAATAACAAATGTTTTTATTTCTTGCTTTTGAAGTTCACATGTCAAGCTGTGTTGTAGCCTATAGAGAGAATAATTCTTCTCGTGATTCATGGCACGTGCACGTTTTACTGACGTCACGACATTATAAATTGGAACGTTAAGCGTCCCTTATGTGACGTCATTTTAGTGTCTACTGACTGACTGATAGATAACACACTATTGTATATATAGTGGTGCGAGTGGTTAAAACAGGTGACCTTTCCAGGCGGCCTTTGACCCTCTTTAAGGGATACTAAAAATTAAATAATCAAGCTGAAAATATGACTAACAAGAAATGTTGATCAAATATAAAAAAAATGACCAGAGATCTAAATAGGTGTTGGAAAAATATGACCAAATATTACGAAATGCATCCGAAGAGTGTCACTGTCAGTTTAAAAAAATATTGCCCAGTAGGAAAGTGGTAAGTTTTGGACTTAAAACACTGAAGTCCGGGGTTCGAGTCCCGCTGTGGACACAGCAGATAGCCTAATGTGGCTTTGCTCTTAAACAAACAAACAAAAGAAATATTGCCAAACATTAAAGAATAAATTATGAAAAATATTCACACGGCTGTAAAAAGGCATTGAATAGAGATTTGTAAAAGGCGCTGTGAAAGTTGGATATCATATATCGAATTATGATGAAATATTTTGTATTATATTTCCAAGTGTTCAGAAAACTCCAGATGCTAGGACTGCTCTACTTACAAAGGATAGGAATTTCAGTATTAAGATTGTAAATTATAAAGTTGCCAAAGTACTTGAAAGCTGACGAAGAACAAGTTTACACTTTGTTGGGAAGTGTGGGTGAATAATTTACCAGAGTACGGAGAAATGTGTTGCGCCAAATAAAGATTTTGACTGACAACTTGCAGGACGAGTTAATACGTTTATCATTTAGACCACCCGAAACTCTGTCAGTCAGAGCCAACAAGATGTCAGACAAGAGTTAATCCAGTCACAACAACCGTGACACTTGGAGCAAGAAACGTTATATTGGCTGTTCCAGATCCTATATTCACGTTTCTTGAAATTATTTTATTTCTTCTGCATATCCAGCAACATTTTTCACTGGTGCAATCACAATCGGACCTACAAGATTTACATGACCACTTTCCCCTTTAAGGCCCACAGAAAAAAATAAAAGATAAAAAAGATAATTATGGCAAAATACCGTGAGAAGTACATCAGGCCCAGTTTGAGACATTATTTCATGCAAAAGGAGAGATGAAAATGAACACCCATCTATTTTGTTTCCTGCCAATATGAACAAATATATATATTTTTGATGACTCTGAGAAACTTACTACGAACTTAGATAATTAGTAGTTATTAGTGTATTATCTTTCTATTCTTCCGATACAGGCGTGACGAGGCAACTTCAGAAGAAAAAATTAAAGTAAAAAGAGAAACATTCGTGGAACTTGTTGAGAATGTGGAATGCCCTGGTCTGTCGTATTGCTAGAGATTCCTCGAAAAACGAATGATCCGTTGGCACCTGATTAGTGTTTATTACAAAATGAAAACATCAGATTTAAATAAAGTAGAAGTTCAACTTTGAAAAAGTTCTTGGTTTGTTAAAAAGTTAGAACTAATCAAGGTTTCTCAAAACATATTTTTCATATTCTGTAATTGCTAAAACAGTTAACACAGACTACTCTTCTCACTCAAAAAACAAACAAACCTGGACGATCTAAAATACTACATCCAACAAATGCACTGTGAAGTTTCCTAGAGAATATCACTCAAAGATTGATGGTGTTTCAAGTTCATTTTTGTTACTTAGTCATTTGAAACAGCAACATTACATTGCAGGAAACCAGTTTCGTCAAAGAAAGTCATTTGAAAATTTGCATCATTGTATTCATAAAAGGCATTATGTCTATAACTGTAAACAAGGGAAAGATCCTAGAAGAAACGTTTTGAAGATTGCTGTGTTAGACATGCTAGAACACACGAGGAAAAGACAGGCATAGCAGTGCTAATGTAGATTTGTCGAGAAATGTGCATTTGTTGAATTTTGAGATGCGATGAATATTATATTCCTTGAAGAAATATCGAAACTCTCTGTGCCAATTGTAATATCTTGGAACGACGAATACCAGAAGTGCCAGTATAAAGATGCATACTATAATGAGGTCAATTGAAATTTGAAGAGTGCCTTGACAAGATTTTGTAGTAATTAAGTAGCTCAACCGATAACTTTAAGATGCTCAGACTGATGATGCTTATCTTCAACTTCTTGTAAAATGGGGTAGACTTAAAGCAGGAAGACCATTGGCAGATCGAAGTTCCCAAAGTCCACAGACAAAGATGAACTGGTCTTAAAAGAATTCAATTAAACTGTACGTGACATCTTGTTCACAAAATAAAACAAATAGAAGAAACCACAAATAATAATAATTGATACTATTAAGATTACTTCAGTCTAAAACACTTTTCATGATTTCCAGATACAGTGCTATTGAGAAGGCTCTGAAGAGGACGAATGAAGTATTTTAATGAGCAGATGTCTGAAAGAGTGGTGCCAAACCTATAATATGTGTTGTAAGTACCAAGAACTCTAGACGAAGATGCATTGATAATTATACCAACAAAGTGCTAGAGCACCACTTAAAATAGCACTTATTAATGTTTTATGTTCATTAAAAAAGCCAAATGATGTAAATAAACTCATCATCTAATTGGAGATGGACTGTTTTACAAAGAGCAAAAAAGACTGGCCTGGAAACTGGTAAACGAGTTCTCATGACAAAGAGATTACATAAGTAAATTCATTCTGATCAAGGATGAAAATTATAATCAATGATCTTTTTCCAAATTTGTAGCCTTTTATGAATATAGAGAACCAGTACCACAGACTCCCATTCGTCCCTAGGTGGAATATGTGAGCAGTGCAATTATATGGTGTGATACTGAATCATCTAGCCATATGGACGAGAGAGAGGAGTTGGCTGCTCCCATTAAAGTCCAAACATAACTTCAAAAAGATAATACCAATATACCTGGTCAACAAAGACTATACTGTCTAAAATATATCACTAACGCCATCTTTACAGTTAAAAATGCGTTACAACTGCTAATGAGCTATAGGTTGCTAATATATCAAGCCAAGTGGTTTTTCTCCAGAAATATTTCATTTTTGGCTTAGAAATGAAGGCGCCTGACAGATTAGATCAGTAGAAATGTTACTGGCACTGTTAACGATTGCGTGTGTGAGGTGCTGAAATCTGTAAGTGACAAAATATAAATTAGGCATAGTTTGAGCTCTAAACACGTCAAGTGTGGCCATATGGTGTAGGTATAACTCAAGGAGGAAGATAACAATATTTCTAAAGAGGATCAATGCATGGAAATCTTATATACAGTCATAAAGAAGATCTGTGATATAGTCTACTATATTTCAAAGTATTGACCATGATATACAAAAGACTGTCGGCTTAGTTTTGTTATTTAGAGATGTGATAAAGTAGGTGAAATTTAGTTATTTTATAAAAAATTAAATAAGAATGAAGTATTAACCTTGAATAAGACTCTATAAACAGAGAAAGATCCAGATCTCTCGAAACAACTCAAAGGTTTTAGCTACAGAAGAAAACAAATTTAACTGTAAAGATGGTGTTAGCGGTTTATTTCAGACAGTATAGTCTCTATTGACCAGATAAATTGCTATTCTCTTTTTGAAGTTATTTTTGTACATTGTGGAAGCATGATTTAGTTGTTGTCCGACATTTGCCTCTTCCAGTGAGATATGCAGGCATATCATATATTTTCTACCTGATTTTAGTCACACACACACACACACACATATATATATATATATGTATGTGTGTGAAATTTTACTTTTTTTACCTTATTTAGTTTGTATGTAATTTTAGTTTAAACAAGTAATCCAGAAACTCATTTAGATTGCCGTGTTCTGGTTTCTTTGTTCTCTACATTAGATAATGTCTGAGAGGATATTGCGGTAACATATAACAACCAGGTTTAAAGGATTAGCGACTGCAAGATTTTTGCTGGGCGAATTGAAACTGTCTGTATGTTACAGTGGACCAATGCTGTGAGAAGACATAAGTCACGAATTGAAACCAAACAATTCCACTCACTATATTTGTTAGTTTGCTACACAGTAGTTCTGAAAACTCAATGTTTTTAATGTATGTTCGAAGATTATACCGGTACCTACGTGCAGCTGGTTATTCCGTTCAGGTAGTGTAAGCAAATATCTAATTTACTCCTCTTGCTACAGCATTGTACAACAGGTATTTACTTGATTTATCATTTAAGTTAAAACTTTTAACGACGGTTTCAATTTTTAGTTTGGATTTTTTCTATATAGTACCTGTATCATATTTCCCCCAAGTTGACCATTTATTTGCTTGTACAGTATATTAAGCGACAGTAATGTAAATGTATAAGTCGGGTTTCGAGTATAAAACTATTACGCATACACAGCATTTTTAGCTTAATTTACTTATGACCATATAAATAATGGTTTACTATATGATCACTCTGTATTTATAGACTTAGTAAAGTGAAGTGTTTCCCAGTGTTACCAGATTTATAACTTTTACCTTTGTTTATTTTTGCTTGGCAAGTGATGCTTGCTGGCTAGACAGTCTGATTAATGGTCTGTCAAAAGACTTTTAAAGTGTAAAAAAGTACGTTTGTTGTTGTTTCATAAACAAATAAAAGTTTAAATTGCCGTTGATGAAGGAATTGTAAAAATTATATCTAACATCCTCTTAAATATTATTATTTTTAAGCTGTTTTTACTTTAGGCAAAGAGATTAAGGGTTGCATGATTTGTTTTTTGCAGCATGAAATTCGAGACCCTATTTTAGAAGATATAAAGATTCTGCTTGAGCTTTATATACATGTGACTTTGTGATGATATTGCTGGATACTGTCCAAGATAAAAGTTTATAAAATGACTTCTTTTTTTTTCCACACAATATAAAAACTGAACAACGCAACGTATCTCATTTCCACCTATTTTATGAACTTCAAGTAAAGCTAATTTCAATGCTATAAACTGAACTAAAAGAAAGAACTATTATTTTTCTGAAATAAAACAGAAGTCAACTGGTGTATGGTTTCCCAAAACAGTCCAAACTACGTACATGTTAACATTAAACAACTGTTATCTTCAACACACGCGACTTCATTGACAGATCGAGCAGTATTTGGCTTGGAGATTCTTTGTGGCAATATAGTGTAGAGATTACATAATATGTAAGTTGTTATTATTAGTAATGAATTTTAGCGACGTAAGCCGAGAGACTTGCCTCTAAGCTATCGTGTGTGTGGGGGGGGGGGGCGAGCTGTTTATAAACATTCGCACTGCAATATAATACTTAACAAATGAAAGTGTCAAATTGTTGTTGATGGTAGAATTAAATTATGTCCTCTTAAATGTTACTGTTTTAAGCAGGCTTTTACTTTAAGTCATGGTTGCATAATATAACTTTTGCCACATAATCAATGCATATACATATTTTTTATTCATACTCAGCAGATTTAGAACGTCACAGGTTGTTGTGAGGAACTGACCGAAACAATTGCGATGAAATGACGAAGTAATGATGAATTTAAGTAAAACTAATTGGGTTTAAGCAAAGACGTAAACTGACTGAACATCGTGTGTAATCCACAAAAGTCTTAATTCATATCAAAGACAAACACACTGTGTGTGTTTAGATGCTTTTTGGTCCCTGACCTTTCACTCAATTCGTAAATTGATTAACTGGTTTTCTTACCTCAATATACCCCCCCCCCAGTGGCACAGCGGTATGTCTGTGGATTCACACCACTAGCAACCAGATTTCAATACCCGTAGTGGGCAGAGCGCAGATAGCCCTTTGTGTAGCTTTGTGCTTAACTACAAACTCTCAATACGTCTTTAAGATCTCGTGCATGACTTACGTTTATATTTGATTTTTTACTTAATGGGAAACGTCGAATTTGTCCATAGCCACAATTACTACTCATGTGACTGATCATTCTCATTTAACATAAGAAAAGCAATCTCGAGATATCACTTGACTTACCATTGGTTTGTTTTGTTTTATGAATTTCGCGCAAAGCCACACGAGGGCTGTCTGCGCTAGCCATCCTTAATTTATCAGTGGTAGACTAGAAGGAAGGCAGCTAGTCAACACTTCTCACCGCCAACTCTTTTACCAACGAATAGTGGGATTTTACATCACATTATAACACCCCCACGGCTGAGAAGGCAAGCATGTTCGGTGCGACAGGGACTCCATCCCGCGACCTTCAGATCGCGAGTCGATCGCCCTAACTACCAGGCCATGCCAGGCCCTTCCCTTTGGAAAACATTGCTTACATGTAAAACATGTAGCATTAGAGTAATTTTCTCCATGAGCAGAACAGGTATTACATCAATAAACTGATCACATGTTATGCGAAAACTGCATAGGGTTAGAGTGAACGCAAAACTTTAAAAATTTCTACAATGAAATAAGAAACAAGAAAAGGCATAGCATGTCTGTATACGACAGATGTAAGATATACATAGCTCTACTCTAGTAAAAAATAATTCTCAAAATTGTGGAATTTGACTCATGTAATTGTATTTACATTAATCAACAGTAATGATAGCTGTAGTCAGGCGGGTGTAGCATTTCCAAATTTTGTCTTCAGCAGCAAAATACGAACAGTCAGTCCTGTTTATAAAAATTATCAATCGACCAGGTCAAGGTCATGCTAAATTTTCCACTTTTTAATAATTTACATCGTCCAAACTAAGTGTGCTTAAGTACAAACCCTCTCGTTACGGGTCTTCCTATGGTCAGGGGTCAAAGGGCATGTCATCGGGTTTGTACACTTACATTCAAAATTTTATTGAACTACTATTTTATGAATGTATGTCAGTAAGTTTGGTAGGTTGGGAAAGTTCTGACCTACTTTAATGATAGCGATGTAATAGCCGACTTTGTGCTATTTTCCAATCTGTCTTACTCCTGCAGAGCTCATGTTCAGTAACAAAAAACATATCACTAACTTATTATGTGTCCTCCAGTGGGTCAGTGGTTAGTTTACGGCGCCCCCCAGTCTGCGGAATTATAATGCTTAAAACCGGGTTTCGATACCCGTGGTGGGCAGTGGACAGATAGCCCTTTGCGTAGCTTTGTGCTTAACTACAAACAAACAAACAAGTTTGCACACTAAGATCTGAGTTTGATTTCCCGTCGTGGATAGAGCGCAGATAGTGTTACGTTAAAAACAAACTGACGCCGACTTATAACGTACAAGAAACATATTTAAACAGGAACATTTGGTATTACAATTGTAGACATACGCTATAAGTTTCATCTATACAATCAGTTTTTATTTTTATTTTACAGAGATACACAACTATTGTTATAGAAAACAGTAAAAGTAGTTTCTTGTATATATATGTGTAAATTTTAGAAAATCTGTCATTTCAGTAAGCTCACAACATACAATATCACATATATCATATACATATTTAGAAGTATAAATAGGTTAAAACGAGGTTAAAAATAACGTCAGAACATGACGTTTTTCTATCATGAACACAATATCATCTCTTTCCTTCACAAAAGTTAAGATTATACTTTATTTTCAGTTTTAATTTTTTTACAATTTCAACCATCCAACCCAAATATGTTTTAAAAACTAGGTCGTATATTCTGTTCTAAATAAATACCAAACAAATAAATAAAACGTAAAGCTTCTCCACAGTACGATTACTCACGGAAAATTGTAATTTCCATTACTACCTCCCTCCTCTTGGTGCTACCAGTGTAATTATTAATTAATCCCATTACCATTCAAACTACTCGTGCCCCGAGAGATAAACACCGAAACTTCCAACTTCAATCGTATTTTTTATCTTGATACCAAGATCAGTTTAATAACAATTGTATGTTTTAAGCGAGACTTGAATTAAATGTATTTAAATTTAATATTAAACAGAATATT
Source organism: Limulus polyphemus (assembly GCF_000517525.1). Lineage (NCBI taxonomy): Eukaryota > Metazoa > Arthropoda > Merostomata > Xiphosura > Limulidae > Limulus > Limulus polyphemus. The sequence goes on from NW_013667055.1 coordinate 227,784, forward strand.
AACAGAATATTAAAATGATGATCGATTAAGAGAAAAAAAACGTTCCCATGTTTTGAGCTGTTTAATTAATAATTATTGTTTTACAGAATACTGTCAGACTTATTTTAATTTCAAACTAAGTTATTCTTGGAAGAATAAGAATGATCATTTAGTCAATTCAGAGCAACAAAAGAAAAGAGTATCAGTCGTTACACATTAAACTTGACTGCTGTTTTTAAAGCTATAGTGATAGATCGTTTAACAGATGATCTTAATTCTTTTGGCATAAAATGTATAACAAGTTATTATTATGTGGCTAAACCAATAACTTTCGTCTTCTATACTGGGGCTACTACTTTCTCAAACCTGATTGCTATAACGTTCAATTATTAGTGGACTGTTAAGTTGTTGCTCAAAAATATGGACTATTATATATTTTTAAATATTGTGAAGTACGACGTCCTCTCCTTTTCTTTCAACAGAAAATTGCAGTCCATTAAAGTTCTCAAACCTACTCTGCCTACTCTATCTAAAGTTCCACTAAAACAATATAGCAATCCACATTTTTAGTCATGCATAATAGTTCACAGCAGCATACTAGTTAATACGCATTATTAGAAACATAACATAATAATTGAAATTGTTCAGCAAAGACATTGTAGTCCATATTATTTAACAGTACACAGTAGTTCACAGAACTGAACAATAACATAGCAGTTAACAATATTAAACAACAGCGAAGAAGTTCACCAACAGCTAACAATAACACAATTATTTTAAACTTATCAACAATAAAACAGTAGTTAACATTGTATGAGCTCTTGAGTCCATTTTGCTTCACCATATAGTAACCTAAATTAATTTAGATATGTGAATAATATTATGACATTTCGTCGAATTCATTATTCGATATTATACAGTGGACCAACTGTTTAATGACTGCATATATATATATATATATATATATAAATGTTAAATATTTCTTTTATTTTTCACCAGAGATGAAATTGAAAAGAGAATCTGTGACGTAGAGGCCTAATGTAGAGTTAATGAATCTATTGAAAGTTTCTGAGTACTTATTTGTAGTTGATGTTGCCTTAGTATGTAAATATATATCCGTGTCAGTGTAAATTACTTGTACCTGATGATGACAAAACCTTGTCGAAACGTTGTACATTTGCTGCTATGTTAAACTTATATTAAAGTTTTTCTTCATTACCCATTCACGCCGTCTCCAAGCATTATTAGTTTCAAAGTGGGTTCCTCGTCATCGAAGTAACAGTAAATTGTACGGCTACGTCTTATACATATATTTCATATTTATTAATTGTTTCAAATTCATACCCATTATTTTGAGACAGGAGATTTCGTAGTGTGTCAACTACGTGATATAACGTTCCGAATGCATAATTCAGGGTTCATGGAAAAACAAAGTATATGATCTCCACTTAGTTCCTCTCTATTTTAGACTTTTTTTTTTCTGCAAAGTAAATTATGAAAAGCAAGATAAACGCAGCTGGATTACAAATTAGTTAACACATTTTATTTCATGTTATACAGTCAGTACTCAAGTGTTCTAGAATATGATAAAGTAACTGATTACTTTCACAATATTATTCGTCGATTGTATAAAAATTATTTGTCCCGTATCTAGAAAGCGAGTACTTTGGTAACAGCTTAGCCCTCACCAAATACAAGACCTTCATAGTTTCGCCATCTGTTGAGCACTGTATGAGATTCATTATTAATAATCCTAAAATTGTCAACGTATTTTAACTCACACATCACACCCTTTCAGCGTATTATTTTTACACATCTATCTTGCTTTCAAACCCATAAACTTTTGCCAGAAAACTGTAACAGATGGGCATGTTCTATCTTTGGTTTAAACGATAAACATGTCACACAGGTCTCCCACAGTGCATCTACTTCGTTTTTGTGCAGGGCTTAATTTCTAAATTTATAGGAACCGGACGGGCAGGCGTTCTGGGGAGTACCCTTAAGTAAGAAAGGCTAGAGAGGGTGGTGGGAGATTGTGAGAATTTTTCAAAAGATTTTTAAGCTAAAATCACGGGGAGAAACAAACCAGTGCTGAAACCAAGTAGCCATATCATTACTGTAGAGGCTTGTAAGTAAATGACAGATAACGCAAGTGCAAACTTATCAAAACGCACAACTGGCGAACACATGCACCAATTCTGTCAGGCTGGTGTGTGTTTAAAACTTAGTCATTTTTTATAAGGTTTTATACAATTTTATCCGTCCCAATATTAACATGAAATAAAACCAACAAGATTGTTTGTTTTAAGTCAAGTCCATAGATGTAAAACAGAGCAAAGAAAGTTATGTATAGACCGTTAGAATATTAGTTTGTATGAAAAAAAGTGTATACCTTTATCTTTAATTAACCGTAAACAAAAATATTTTTGTTCGTTTGTTCTTAAGCACAACGTTACACAATGGGCAATTAATCCACCCACAAAAGGTATCGAAACTAGATTTTTAGAGTAAAAAGTCCAGAAACTTATCGCTGAGACACCAAGGAGGGTGGCAAAAAATATATAAAATTAACACGATTCGACGAAAGTCTAGTAAGGTCGCCATCTAGTAAATATTTTCGGATTCTGAAGTTCTATTTCGTTCATACATCTTAAATTATGTTCTCAATGAGACCAAAAATCTCATTTTATTTTATTTTTCTCAACAGCAGTAGATTTTTGTTAAGATGGGTGTGTGTGTGTGACATAAAATAAAATAAATCTTCAAAGTGATAGAAAAAAGCTGCTATACAAAATATTAAACAAACAAACAAAAACAAGCAGAATAGGTTGACCAGTTTTAAATGATACGTGAGAAACTGGTCCAGTGACAGCTGTTATGATATACGAGTATATCATATTCTGTATATCATGTATTTTACCACCATTTTTAGAAATGTAGAGATTTTCAAATTTTTGTATAGTTTGTTTCTACGCAGTTTGGGCATAAAACACTTGGTCCAGAAAAACGTTGAAGATCCACAGTTCTACTGTTGTTTGGTGTCTTTGTTTTTCTCTTCCATATCAGAAGACACTTTGCCTGTGAAAATGCTACACCGTCCTTTCAGTGGCCGATTGGGTGATGTCTGTAGATAAGTCTCCGTCGATGAATGTTATGAAAGAGTGACCAGTAACATGGTGATGTAATCGCAAGATAAAGAAACCGAGGTTTCCTCTAACAGTATGGAACTTTAGTTTCTAAAAGTTCTAGTTAGCTTTCGCAGTTACTGGTTCTGCAAAGATTCATCTTGAGAGAAGAAAATCTGTATATCTAGTTACTGATTCAGTAGAGGTAATCGTCCACTTGTCTACACAGGTATATACACTGTTATCTTTTTGTGTGTCTGTAATAAACATTGTTGTCATTGGCCATTAAACGTGTCTAGTCTGTTTAGTCGATACTCTCGTTATAAAGCGAACGAATTCGATATTTTTGAGTAAAACAGTTATCTGAGAGAACCACACTATGCAGAATCAAGAAAATATAAGCATAGAGGTTACTAAACTGTTTTTGTCATTAGTGAGCACAAATCTTACCGCCTGGATCGAATCCCGACCATTAGCGTTATAAGAATGGGGATGGGGGGATCAACAAGAAACCAGGAACGTCTTTAAGAATACAGGTAATTGTTATTACTCCAAGGCTGATTTATGATAATCAAACGTAGAAGACAATGTGTGTAGTTTCATGACATTCAAAGCCAGAACGAAAGTTACGGTTTCCACTGAAAACACAGAACTACGGATTGCCCCGAGTTAAATTAATCCCTGTTATTAAGTGATAAGATTGGTTAACTTCTTTCTAAACATATACAAATAAACACAGCTAAAACGTCTCACTTAAGAACCTTTAGATGTCTCGACAATACGAGTTTTAAATACCGAAGTTTTGAATGTTCGACTAGTAGACGAAATTATAGAATATCAAGATCCTTTTTTGAATTTGACATGGAAGGATACTTTACTTTTCTTACGCAACTATAAAAAACTGTTTATTAGTAAATAATCCGTATAAGCTGCAGTAGTTAGACTAATTTACTTATTTTTTTGTTAATATGAACAAATATACCAATGTCAAGTATAACTAACTGTGATATGTTTAACTTTTTTTTGCTTTATTGTCTTTCATTAAATTTATTAATGATAATCATTCTTGTTTTGTATATAATATGCTTGAACAGTTTTGATATTGTAAAATATGTTTTGTTTCATTATGATGTACTCTTACATTAACTGATAAGAATACAACAAAGCATTGTAAAATTATAGTATTTAAAATTATGTTACCATAGTGTATTGAATTTTTAAAACATTGGTCTTTGTGTGACCTTTAAAATTAAGTTTTATATATAATTTCACTTTGTTTGTTTGTAATTAAGCACAAAGCTACACAATGGGCTATGTGTGCTCTGCCCACCACGGGTATCGAAACCCGGATTCTAGCGTTGTAAGTCCACAGACATACCGCTGTGCCACTAGGGGACCACTTTGCGTGTTTATATTGAGACAATAGTTGTGAATCAACTTATTTTGTTTCAGTCTTATAGAATTTTGCTGTGGCAAAAATCTGAAAAACTCACCCATTTTAGAACACAAATAATATTTCCTATTACTATAGATGACTAACGTGATAATTGTTTTCTGTGAAACGCAAAGCATTTTAATACATTTTAATCTACCTAATAGGTTTGATTTTGAAGATTTTTATATTAAGAAATGCGTAAGAAAATTATAATGAAAGATTATTATTTATTTTTTTATTAACCAAAATGTGTGAAAGTTAAATCCTCTAAAATTAATTTTCGGTAAAATCCAAATGTGTATTTTATGCTATAAAAATAATGGACAAAAATTTTTTAAAAATTAATAAAAAGAAAGACAAGATTTGATTCCAAGCAAGTTGAAGAATTAATTTCTTTAGCTGAGCGATTATGCGATTATACTCGCTATATACAAACTGAGATGTGAATGTGTGCCTAATCAGAAAAACAGCGACGAATGTTGAAGTAGTGCAGTAATTAAAAACAAAACAAAAAACGAAACACAGTTCTCATGCTAGTGGCAATCATATTAAGAATTTACGTGAAATAAGATATGATAAATAAATAGTTACTCTAACAATTAATTAGCAGTAAAATAAAACTCAATGAAACACCTGGAAGATTTATGACATTCAGTGATTCAATAAATCAGTGGTGACTTCTACCTTGTCAAAATTTATGTTTGTGTTTCCTAGTCCTATTATTCTCATTGTTAAATATAAAAAAGATGACACATCAACGCTATCAATCCCCTTTACAATCTTAAGCACCTCAATCAGATCCCTCCAACGCTTCTCTTTTCAAGAGAAAACAATTTAACCCTTCTCTGAACCCTTTCCAACAATTCAATGTCTTTCCTAAGGTAAGGAGCTCATAACTGAAGACAATATTCCAAATGTAGCCTAACCAGTGACCTGTACAATAATCTCTTTAGACTTATATTTAATATTTCTATAGATACAACCTAAAATCCTATTTGCCTTACCACAAGCAACAGCACACTGCTTGGGTGGCTTTAGAGACTGATATACTATTACACCAAGATCCCTTTCCTTCATAACACTATTAAGGTTATTTTCATCCAAATAATATTTATAATTCAAATTATGATAACCCACATGCATTACCTTGCATTTGTTATAATCAAAATCCATCTGCCATTTATTTGCCCAACTCACTAAATGATCTAAATCCTTTTGTAAATCAGCACTATCCTCTTCAAAGCTAGCAACACTCAAGACCTTAACATCATCTGCAAATTTAAGTAATTTATTGACTATCCCTTCATCTATGTCATTGATGTAAATTAAAAAGAGCAAAGGTTCTAAGACTGAGCCCTTAGGTATCCCACTTGTGACATTAATCCAGTTTGACTGAACTCCATCTGTAACAACCCTCTGCTTTCTTCTATCCAGCCACTCTTCTATCCAATTTGCTAACTTATCCCCCACACCTATAGAGCCTTATCATTCTTTAAACTTCCCAATTTTTTCTTAACCAGCTCAGAATTAATGCAGTCATCTTATTTGATCTCGTTTCCATCTATCAACTGTTCAAAATGTGGAATACTGCTTAAATCTTCATTAGTAAAAACCGAAGAAAAAGTAAAATTTAATAACCCAGTCATCTCATAATAATCAGATACTAGCCTTCCTTTATCATCCCTACCCCCATCCTAACATTTTTGTTTCCCCTTAATGTATTTAAAGAAATCCTTACTGTTAATTTTTATATTTTCAGCCAACTTTTTCCCATACATCCTTTTTTGATGTGCTAATTCCATATTTCACCAACTTTCTTTATCTTCTATAATTTTCTAAGTCTCCTGTCATACCGGTCAGTTTAAATTTCATAAATATATGATGCTTTTCTTTAATTTTATTTCTTGAACTCCTTGTGAGCCAACCTGTTTTTTACTTGTAGATACCTTTTTCTTTCTATTAGAAACATGTTTGCATTGAGTATTTAAAAATTTATCTTGCAAAATTTTCCACATCTGATCAGTGTCTCCAAATAACTCAGCTGTCCAAATCCATTATCTCTATTAATGCAAGGGCCTTTATAGAAACCATAAACAGGTTTATTTTTCTATATAATTTAAGGCATCTATAAAGTACGGGGTCTTTTGTAAATTCATAATGCAAAATAACCAATGATTTATACTACTATCCTGTTAGTTTCTTTCCTCTCATTTAAAATGTAAGTTGACAAGGACCAGGATGTTTAATGTTCATTAGCATTTATTTCTTTTCTCTGTGTCCAGACGAAAACATTTGAAAAAATATATTTAGTTTACATGCTTCAAAAGTTTCAATCATGTTGCCGTACACAGCTTTATTATAATGAGCTGAAGAAGGTATTTCCAGCATAACGATTTCGTGATAGCGATAAAACCGACATAAGTGGGTGACATCACCCGTACTGATATTTTATAAAATTTTGTCTCTTTGACAGAAAGCTACTTTTCTCCAAAGTGTGCACATCCACATCTAGGATAAACTTGATGAAGTATCACTTTAAGTAAACTATTTATGTACACATGTCAACTAATAGCATTTGTAAACAATCAGTTAAAGCTAAAAAATGACAGAAATCATAGTTATTATCACTGAGTTTAAAAATTCAGCAATGAGAATTCGTTCCTTCACATTTTTGCTATATTGATAATAAGTATGTAGGGAAACTAGGAATGTAGCGAAGAAGGTCCTTATATAAACGTAATGGTGTAAAACATTCTTGTTGGTTGACTTCCAGTGCAAATTTGGCAATGTTCCATCAGGCCTTGTTTATCGAAGCTTTCAACTGTCGCTTTAGTTCCACGAAATACCAAAAAAAAAAAAGTACGACCCGATGTATGAACCCGTAGATAAAACAAGTAATTAGTTTAAATATTGCGTTTGGCAAAATAAGGTAAAAGTTGTTGGCAATCTGTACTTGTTTACTCAGAATAAATATTACAATGAAAGCACATCTTTAGGAATCCATATGTCTTAGAATATTCTTTCTTTGTTATATTTAATCTCAGAAACCAGAATTATTGAAATTATAATGTAAGTTATCTACTTATTCAATTTATTCAATGCATTGTATCGGCGTTTATTTTTGTCATCCTCCACCACAAGAGATAGAAGGACTTGTAAATGGTTTATACTGTAAACCTTGAAAAGATCTTCTGTGTATGTGCGTCTAGGCGTAATTTTCACGGGGGTTGAGTCCCCCGCACTTTTGCAACTTCTTTTATAGAACACCCTCATGCATATCACAGCTATAAAAACTATACTATTCCATACAAACACACTTCTGAAGCCAAAGCTAAGCATGCATAAAGCCAAAGTTACGCCACTATGTGTGCGTGCTTGGAATTTTGGTTTTTAGCTTGTATTTTCATTTGTGAATAAATACATAAGATTTCACATACATAGACAAACAAATACACGTGTTACAAACTTAACCCATACTTTGTTTCTTAAGCATTGATTACTTCTTTAATACTTGGTTCATTCTCAGTTGTTTTTCTAATTCAATATTTATTTCTTTTCCTTTGACAAAATTATATATTGTTAAACGAGTAAGATCATGGACGAAAATTCAACGGAAATAGCGGCACTATAATAACTAAAACAGGTTACGTCTTCTACTTTTTCTGATACTGAAATTTGTTTGTTTGTTTTGTTGTTAAGCACAATTGGACATAATGGGATATCTGCGTTGCAACCATAGCAGGGATCGAACCCTGATTTTTAGGATTATAAGTTCTCGAGCTCCCTGTAAGCTATGTAAGGAAACTAAAAAAAAAAGTTGCAAAGTCTGTGTTTTTCTCGTTTATCGTTGCTAAGTACAGAGTATTTTAAACTAAAAGTATCATAGAGATACATAGTACAAAACGAAATCTAGAAGTATGAGATTACGGAAACGGTTTTTATTATACTTTAGTCCACCTACTACTAAAAACAGAATAAATAACTGTTTCAGAATTTATCGTGCAAGGCTACACAAAGCATAGCCATCCATAATTAGTTTTGAACTGAGAGACAAGAGGGAATGCAACTAAGCAACAACACCTTCCGCCGCCAATTTTTGTGCTTCTATTTTCTGACCGAATAATAAGATTTAACCGTCTATCTTATAGCGCAATCACTTCCCAAAAGTGCAGAGCACGTTTTTTGCCAGGATGGTACATGAACTAGAACCCTCGCTTTCACAGTCCGAGCAAGCCAAATACTAGGTCACGCCCAGTCCCTATTAAGAACAAAAAGAAAGTTCAAAGTCTATAGCTCATATGAAACTTGAGTATATTTTTTATTGTCTATAGATTTAAAATAATTTTCCCTATTATAGTACTTTTTTTTTCCACTGAATGGTTTACTTATGGACGAGACTGACTATATTTTAATACGTGAACCGAACGTTATTCAGGCTTGTATAACATCAAGGCTTGAAATAAGTTCTTATTTTTTTGTAGATAAAATACTATTGTGATCCATTTCCTATTTATGCTTTGTAATTAAATTATAATTTTTTCTCTCGCGAAATTCAAATTAATATTAGATAAAATGAAAAGAAATTGTTTTATTCTTCTTTCTACGTTTAAAAATTAATAGTTTCAGGGGTCCTTAGACATGTTTTAATGAGTGAATTTAACCCTAGTTTAATAATAACATGCATTTTAAGCAAAAATTAAAATCAGAGTCTAATTAAGTTACAAGATCGGAATATTTAGAAGAGGATAGGTTTATAAAGTAATGTTTAGATGAAAAGACTTACAAAAATAGAAGATAGATTATCGATAATGGTGGATACACAATTTACATTGTCTTGGAAGTGACTAGGTTAATTTGATGTTATTCCACAATTTCCACCTCTCCTTGTTACACCTAAAATTACAATTTTTTGTCAAAAATAAATCCACCACGTTAATCTTTTTTTCTATTTTTGTAACGAAGAGAGAAGTGTCTCCAGACATGTCAAACACACTCGACATGTTCCAGATGCCAGGGACACGATGGAAGTTATGTGAAAAAATGAGTCAAAAATACACACTGTATTTCTGTGTCTTGTGCTTTTTCCGCATTCCTATTCAAAATAAATAATTAAAATGTATCTTTTTCAGAACCTTGAGTCTGTTTTGTCAGGGACGGTTTCCAAGGTTAACTGATAAATTTTGTATTTCAACATAATTAAATTAGCTGGATTTAGCACACATATCTACAGCTAAACAAGGGAGAAGTTAAAAAGAAATTAACGATTCAAAATAACCAGAATACAGTATAATTCGTATAGCTTGAACTGTATTTGAATGCATATTTTCGACGATGCTGAATCCTTGAAAATATTTGTATGCAGGGAAAAACATAAAATTATAAACTTGAAAACTGAATTTTAGCTTCGAAAGACACTTATCATAACCAGGTACGTCTGTCTATATTAACATGATTACTAGCTTTCCAAAAAATAGCGGATCTTGTACTGTTCAAATTTGATTGAAATGTTAGTATTCATCATGAAGCTTTATTTCAAGACACACAATATTTTTTCTATTCGATTACTGTAGTTAAAACCGATTATGTTAAATTTTACATTTTGAGTTACATGTATGACAGAAAAACATGACAATAAGTGTTAAAGTTTCATAAATCAGTTTTGTACAAAAAGAATATTCTATACAAAACTGTAGAACTAATATCACAATAATTTTCATTAGTATCTTGTGTATAAATTGATTTTGTTTGTTTGTAGTTAAGCACAAAGCTATCTGTGCTCTGCCCACCACGGGTATCGAAACCCATTTTTTAGCGTTGTAAGTCCGCAGACATACCGCTGTGCCACTGGGGAGGGGGCTACACAAATTGAAATAAATAAAGATGCATATATGACTTACAAATCTCTAGTATGCTTAATGCCGTCTTAAATATAAACTAATCATTTGTTTAGTGTACTAAAGTATCAGTTATTTTATTCAATGTGTAGGTCGAGGATTCTAACCTTTCTGTTGATACTACTGAACTTCTAGAACTTCTGACGAATGAGACTTGATTATACCGGATTAAATTGGTTCTCGATAAATCTTTTATTGACTGTAATACCAAAGCGTAATCAAAGCTGAATTAACATAATGTAGTTTGTCACTGGCGTACCGACATAAATAAATACGTAACGCTGGGGCTGATATGACATTTGTTGCATCTTACTACACATGTACAGGTTTGTAGACAAGCGATTATTTATGTAAGTAAAATCTTGGCTCAGATTATAATTCTTATATATTAAAAATATATTGTACCTTTATTTATTTAGAGTTAGCATATCTCTTTAATACAAAAAATGCATTTTTCTTTTTACTCATTTATTGATCGTATGTATTGTCCCCGAAATATCCAAAATAGTATCTAAATTTCCAGTATGGACGAGAATAGCATATGTTATGAACATCATGTGTTTGTTTGTTTTTGAGTTGGAAATTATGTTACCTTTACATTTTTTCAATTCTTATTTTAAAGAGAAATAGTACGGGTTTCGAGACTTGCTTTCTGGTGATGTTCATCAGTAATTAGAGAGCCTTAACTACTTCTATCCTATATGAATTTGTTTGTTTATGCTATATGTCTTCCAATAACTTACATACATATTCTAATATCCTGATTAAAATGTTTAAAGTTAATATTCTGATATCATGATTGGTGTGTACTGTGCATATATCTTGATACTGTAATTGATGCATGTGATGATAAAATCATCACAAAAGCAAAAAAAAACACTATAATTTATAACGTATATATATATATATATGTTTAGAATGTTTATATTCCTAGTTTCTGTAATTATTTGGGAAGTGCACCCTTTTGTCGGAATATATAACTCTGCGCTTCCTGTAAAATTATACTTTGTAACGAACTTTTATTACTTTACCATCCTTTGAGGTACTTGTACAAAGCATCCCGCTTCCCGTGTGTGTGTGTGTGTGTACAGTCTCCTCAGGAGGGTGTGTACCACTTTTTAGAACTGGTTACTTACACCATAAAAAAAAATGTTTCTTAGTTATTTGTTGTTGAGATGAGTCTTTTATTTTTCTAAAATTAAAGGTCAGTTTTTGTGCCCAATTAGAAAACACCCTTTCCATGGTGCTAGGAAACACCCCTTTCCGTGGTGCTTTCCTAAATAATGCCACTCGATCACATCAGTGCGTATATTTTCAACGCTAACTTATTTAAATTTAACCATTCACTTTCTATCTCGTTAAATGTATTCTTAATTTATTATTGTAAAGTGAGTAGTTTAATCACCTAAGTAACAAAAATTTGTTTTGTTCTGTTACACATTTAGTTTGATGTCGTCATTTCTTCACTTAAACACTATCACTTCGTTCTTACAAACTAAGTGTTTGGGCCTCTGATATTTGTGGATATATAGTACCTAAATATGAGTTAATTATTCTGAGTCTAAGACATCACAGTAGCCAAAAATAAAGAAATGTTGATGCCTCGACCGTGGTCCAGTCTGAGTAGGAATCTAGAGATGTAATCCACCTACAGCGAAGAGGGTGCCGAGGCTTAGTGGAATATTTTTAGCACTCCTGGACCACTAAATAAATGCATTTGTGACATAGCTCAGGAGATATGACTGGTAGCTGAGATGAACCTGAAGACATTGTTTCACCACTAGATGGCACAAATAAAGGAAGATGGAAGAAGATGTTGTAAATCAGCTATAGAACAGTCCCTGATGGTTTTAGGGCTTTTTCCGGATTTAACCTCAAAATATGTAAACAGAACGTGACGTGCACCTCACATGTTGCAAAGTACTGCAATCAAAACTTAGCATTAATCTCGCATTCGTAGGAACGCAGTAATTATGCATACCAGTGTTACATACATGAATTAATTACACTAAATGCCATCAAGAGACTCAGTATTAACATAGGAGAAATAAAGCTTGATGAAGCAAAAGTACAGTAAATCCATGAAGGATCACACGAGGAAAAAAGCAATGTTTTGAGTCTTACAAAAATAATATCGGTTATTACGTGAACCATTAATGAATAGTTCAAACAAGTTGCAAGAGTGAACTTAGACTTCGAAATTTAACAATTTTCGGAATACTAAATTTATTTATTGTATCTGTTATTGTGCGGCTATATAATGTGAAGAACTGAATAGTGGTCAACGACACTTTTTCTTCACTTCACCTATCCATTGTATAGGATATTTCTCATAGTGACTACAAAGCACGTTGACACCAACAAAATGGTTGATACTTTTCACTATAATATAGGTCCAGCTTAACTCTCTTTTTGGGGAGATTGACCTCAGGTTTGGGAGCATTTTGGATTATTCCTTACTGTGCTGATTCCTGATTGTAGTTTCTCGTGAGTATAGTGTATTTATCATTGACTTTGTTTAGTTTTCTTATTTCAATATTACCTTGTTCAGATTTTTTTATACTGACTACTTGAAGTACTCTTGTCAGTCACTATGCTTTCTGGCCTCCCACTTGCTGTGGGGCGCCCTGGAATTTTGGAGGAGACTGGACTTTCTACCACCCGCACTCGGACTAAGCCCTATTCTCGTCCGACTACTGACTCCAAAAATCCACCTCTCACGTCAGTATCATCACTGGCGAAGTCTACGCTGCTTCTGGACTCTGCACCTCCAGTTCCTGGACCTACCTTATGCTGACGTCGCTTCCCATGTACAATCCATACAACCTTCAGCTTCACCTCGTTTTTCTCCCACCATACATTCTACTGTACCTTCCATGTCTCAGGCCACCTCTGCTCCTTTGGATACAGGCTCGCCTACAAGTCTTCCTCCTCTCCAACATGGATGCTCAATTCTATTCTCCACGTCGATTTTACCAGGAAGTTTCAAATTTTGCATTCGCTCTGATATACACCAGTTAATACCCACTCTAAATGGCTTCATTGTGAAATCCTACAATGCTCAGATACTCGACGTTATTCGCAACACGATTGATCTTCTCAATGTTGCGGTATCTGCGACTCTTATGCTCCCTTCTTCACCCACCTTAAAACAGAAACCTCCCCCATGGAGAAGTCCTTTCTTTTCTTGTGTTATCTGTGGGGTGGATCCTCTGCTTGCTGAATCAGATATCATTTCTGAACTCGCGGAAGATGGTGTCTCTGTCAAATGCGCTATCCGCATACAGAGTATCAAAGGTCCTACTTTCATGGTCTGAATACTCGCTGTCTCTAGTGATGTCATTGATAATCTTTTTCTCCACAATGCTTTTCTTTATTGTCAATGTCATCGTGTGGAGCCATCTCGAACTTTACCTCCACAACCTATTCGCTGTGAACATTGTCTTGCCTAGAACGCCCATCCCACTGCTCAGTGCCCAAATGAGTCCGTCTGTTCTCATTGTCGTGGTCCTCACCTTTCCCGCCATTGTTCCCACTTGGATTCTCCACCCATCTGCAATGTGTGTCAAGAGGACCATCCAACTTACTCCTACAAATGTCGTGTAAAGCCACCTTCTACTCCTGATGATCCCACTTCAGTCGCACCTGTTAGTACTACTGATACTCTTATCCCACCATCAAACTCTGTTCTACTTCCACATACTATTGAAGATCTACTCCGTTGTCTCACCATTACTTTACAGAATATCTATCCATTCCACCGTCCTTTTATTTTGAATAGCATAAAATATGCTGCAAAGGCCGTGTTTCAAATTCAACTCCAAGCCTCCTATTCAGGCCTCAATTCTAATTTCTGTTTTAGTCACCTATGGGACCAAGCACAACCGGATTGAGTCGTGAAAGAATGATAAACATTCTCTTCCTTAACATTCGTTCCTTTTTTTCGCCAATAAGCTTTTACTCACACCTCTTCTTCAGGAGACTGCTTATGATTGGGTACTGTTCAATGAAACTTTCCTGAAACCTTCTCAAGTTATTAAGTTATCTGGTTTTCACTTTCATTGGCACGATCTTCCCCGAGGAGTAGGTCGAGAGGGTGTAGCAATATGCAGTTGGGCTACTCTTCCTTTTCCCCTCCTATACTCTTCCACCGAATAATTATCCTGAACATCTTATTTTCACTGTTTATTTCCCATCACGTCTTCTCACATTTGTCACCATCTATGTTCACTCTGTGAACCACTCCCTCATACTTTCTTTACTGCAGTCAATTGACTCTTCTGGAGCTACGTTATTCTTGCTGATACCAACTTTCATAGCATTACTATGTCTGAGGTTCAACAATTTCTCACCATGCTCAATGATACATCTGAAACCATGATGCCTCTTCCTGCTCCAAGCCGTTCTGTCTCCAACACTGCTCCAGATGTGGTTATTGCCTCTACCCCAGTTTCTTCCCTACTGTTCGTTTCCTTACGTTGTCCTGTTGGCAGTGATCATCTACTCATATGTGTTCATATTGTTGATCGCTCCTCTCCGTATCACCACCCTACTGATGACTCCACTATCATTTCCATAAAGCCGACTGGAATGATTACAGGAAGCATCTTCATTCTCTTCTTTCTGACCTTAACCCTGCCAGTGTTTCAAGTGTTGATGCCTTTGAACATACTCTGACATCAGCTCTTTCCTTGGCAGGTGCTCGCTCGATCCCCTTTTCACTGTGATGTATTTTCGTCTCTCTATACCCCAACAAGCCATCACACTTCTTCGCCGTGCCTCCTCACTCCTCCAGGACTATCGCCATTCCTATGATCCACTTGTTTTACACCAATCCAGAGATTAAACGTCGCGTTGGCATTACCTGTGCAACAGACTTCGCCATTCCCCTTCCTCCTCTCAGTTTTGGACTCAGTTTCGCATACTCACTGGCCAGTTTTGCTCCCATTCCTCTACTTTCCTTGTGGATGGTAAGGTTCCTGCTACCTCGCTCCTCAAGACCAATGCTTTTGCACACCACTTTGAGTCGTAGTTTAATCCACCACCACCACATCCCCTTGACTTTGATGATTGCTCCGACATCTTATGACTGTCTTCGCCCCTTTCTCACCCATGTTCTGGAAACGAACCCCTGTGTGCTTCAATTACTGCTCAAGATGTCCGACTTGCCTTACGTCATTGTTGCAATTCAGCCCCTGTCCAGATGGTCTCACCTATTCCCATTTTTCCAATGCACGTGCTCAGTTTATTACACTATTGGCCTTATTCTACACTTTTCTACTACGTACAGATTTCTTCCCTATTGCTTGGAAGTTTTCAACCATCCTTCTTTTCTTGAAACCACCCAAGCCACCACTTAAACTAGATTCCTATAGGCCCATCAGTTTAATCAGTGTCCTCAGCAAGACTTCTGAATGAATCCTTGTTCGTCATCTTCACTCTTTCATTGCAGACAATCAGTTGTTTCCACATACCCAGTCAGGTTTCCGCCCTCATCTCTCCACTGCAGATCAGCTCCTCAAGCTCTCCGATTTAATTACAAACCACTTCAACACCTCTAAACCTTCATGCCTCATTCTATTTGACTTTGAAAGAGCCTTTGATTCTGGTTGGCACTGGTGGCTGATCTACAAACTTCAACGTCTGTCTTTTCCTGCTTCCTACATTAGACTTATTTTTTCCTTTCTTCGGGATCGCCGAACTACCATTTCCATCAATTGTATTCATTCTCGTCCATTCTCCATACGTGCTAGCATTCCACAGGGATCCGTCATTTATCCTCTGTTGTACATCCTGTATGTTTCTGACATGCCAGTTTATCTCTTTCAATACGCCGATGACACAGCTCTCCTTGCCCTTTGTTCTACAATGGTAACCCTCAAAAAAGTCCTGCAGAAAGTCGTCAACTCTTTTCTTTCCTGGTGCAGACACTGGAGGCTTACCTTTCACCATCACAAAACCAAAGCTATTCTCTTTGGCTCGACTCACCACAAGTACGTCCATGCTGAAACTCACTTCTCTTCGATGTCTGACTTGACAACATTCCTATTACCCTATCCAATACAATCAAATATCTTGGAGTTACCTTTCATTGCCATCTCACTTGGAAAGCACACCTGGCCATCCTATACACGAAGGTTAATTCCAGGCTTCATTTACTTCGCCGTCTCCGTGGTTCATCCTGAGGTTTGAATCCCCAACTCCTTTTATATTCCTACCAAGCTTTTGTCCGACCCTGCCTCACCTATGGTCATGTTGCCTGGATCTCTGCTCCATCTTCATTCTATCATTGGATGGAAGTTTTGGAACGCCACGTTTTATGCATAGCCTTTCAATTACGTCGTTACAGTCCTACACAGGAATTGTACTCTCTCATCACTCCCCCCCATATTTGCACATCTACGAGTGAAGTATGTTCACTGCTGCTTCGATCATCACAACTCTATCTTCGACGAAATCCTATCCTATTCGGTGAATACTCCTCGCAAACTCTTACCTTTGATGGATCATCTCCTGAATCTCTACCTTGTGTCTTTGCCACCTGATCATCCTGACTACAATGCAACTCTGATGCCTGATCTTCCATCACACATCTATCTCTGATTACGTTTCCTAATAGCGTGCATTAAACTCGTCTTCATCATCTCAGTATTTGGTCTCACTTACTCATCTTTCGTTGCATATTTCCAATGTGTACTTCTACATCTCCTGGTCACTGAGAGGGCTTAACCCTCTGTTGGCCCACCAGCCCTCCACGCTGGAATGAAATGTCGTAAAAAAAATCTCTCTTAGCTTAACTTCTGTTCAGGGTTACTGATGAGGAGTGGAATTCTCCGAAACTAGTATAATCCAATAACACATGTTGATCAAAGTGTAGATTGAGCTGGACCTCCCTTTAACTTAGACTTCGAGATTAAACAATTTTTGGAATACTAAGTATATTTATTAAGAGTGATGAAAGCCTGCAGCCATCACTGCAATAGTTCTGCCAGCTATTCAGTTTTACAAGGTACCCTCACCACAAACACATACCTATGTCATGTGGTCAAGGCTAAGCATCTTCAGTGGTGATTGCTATTGGATACTACACCTACCATGTAGATCAAGAGAGACTTGAAACGTGGCCGAGGGTCACAGAACTATGCATAGAAGCACTAGTTTTCAGAGGTTGACTTTCGTCTGCTGGAGGATGCGGAGAACCTACTGTCTAGAGGGAGCTATGGTTAAGCCAACCTTAGAGACGTCTTAACGTTTGCAGATGCATAGGACTACATATATGTTTCATAGAACAGCAGAAATAACTGAAGCTGGCAAAAACCTGTTGGTTAGTGGTCTGTGAGAAATGTTGAAATGTTGTGTTTATCATACAGAAAGCAGTTATTGATGTTGTGAAGTCCTGAGGTTATGGTTAGTTGCTGGTCAACAGGCTCCACATTGTCAATTAAATTACACCCTATGCATAGCCTTAGCTTTCGATCCATCGTTGACCTATTTTCGTGCTTGTTATTGAGGTGTCAGTGCAACTTAGGAATCTTCCCATTAGTCATTCACCCAGGAGACATATTAAATCAGTAAAATGTAAAAGTTTACTTTCAAATGTAAGTCACTACTACTTGTTCCACAAACTGATAACGGAAGAGCTGAAAAGGTAAGATATGAGCTGTCAAAGAAAGCTGGCATGAAGAGGTAATAGTGTTATTGTCCACAGTTGTTCATTCATTACAGCAGTGATCACTTACCAAGAAGGTTCATTTTAAGAGATGGGAAAAGACTTCAATAAAGAGTCTAGGATCCCATCTGCTGTACCTGCCGCAACCAGAGAGGGTTTCTCATGCTTAACAGTAAAAAGATGTTGGCCAGAAGCTCCTGTAAATATGTTTCGAGTGTGTAGTTTTTTTTTCTGTACCTATATATGACATTTGCTTAGCTGTATAGTTTCGATAGCCAGAAAGGAATATTTGTGTCATATCAAAACATTGTAAATTAGTTTTCTGTGTTCAGTACTAGGAGTTATATTCAGCACAGTCTCACTTTAGGTGATTTGTAAACATGTAAATTGATTAAACTTTTTTCTCGGTTCACAGAAAGCGAAACTTAACCATAATTTATATGCAACTTTAACATTAAAAGAACTTTCAAAGTTTCAATATGTGGCTCACCTATGCAGCATCTTATTGAAATGTTAAGGAGTTTATTGTGTTACTTGTAAAAACTATTTCTATACCAAGGGTTAATTGCGTAATCCATGCTGCACATAAGGTTGTTGGAGTTATTGCTGTGTTTGATTTTGAACTAGTTTAAACTTTTCTACAGATGCTTTATTGGTATTGTATGAAGAATGAGTCTATTTTATTATACTGTGCTACCATTTAATTAGACGTTATCTGGTACATTAAATTACTTGTTGTGGTTTCATGAGCTTTATATTTATGTATATTTCCACTTACCCAATTATAACCATGTGGGTTTCAATTTCAAGTTTATTTGTGACAACAGAGTGGATTTTTTGGATTTATCCACATTGAGTTAAGTACGAGTATTAGTCAATTCAAGTTAACTTGCCCCCCCCCCCATTGGCACAGCAGTATGTCTGCGGACTTACAACGCTAAAAACCGGGTTTCGATACCCGTGGTGCGCAGAGCACAGAGCACAGATAGCCCATTGTGTAGCTTTGTGCTTAATTACAAACAAACCAAACAAACAAAGTTAACTTGGTTTTGGTCTGTGTGTTAAGTGACAGACTGTATCTGTACAATAAACTTTAGTAAATGCCCTGGGCTTGAAACTTTGCCTGTACACTAAGATTGTTTGATATGCATATCGTTTGTCCATTTAACCCTTTCATCTCGGGTAGGTCAAAGTGCGCATGTTACAACCTTTCTCAGAGTTACATTCAAAATTTAATTAAACATACTTTATTATCAATGTATATGAATAAACTCGAAATCAGAACGTAGTTAATAAAGCAAAGTTTAGAATTATTTAAATTTTGATTTTATGGAAATAATAAAAAAAATCTCAATCTCAATGTCTTTCCTCTTCTCTAGTCCCCCCCCCCCCCCGGGAAGTACAAAATTTAATTTAAATTACTCATTATAATGTTTTTATCGGTCAGACAAAGCATAATTTACATAACTTTCAATCTTATTTAGTTACAGAGTAATGAAATAGAAAACCAGACCCCTCTTGCTATGTCCATCTATCACATCCTCTCATTCAGAACTTATCAATAGCTGTCTCTGACATTTAAGACTACATTATTTATAACCAACTGAAAGCCAACGTTTTTCTCTATCAAATGATGTATTATATTACATTGCTGTCTGTACAGATAATTCTCTATTTTCCTTCTAGTTCAAACTTTATTCCCACGGGAAACACATCGACGAGATTAGCTGAATTTTTATCGGCTTTTGTCGCACAGTTAGAAAGCCAGAAAAACTGTGATAGTTATTGAACATTGTTTACTTTTTGCATGTTATTATTTTATGTTCTTTGGTACATCATTTAATTAAATAGAAATTATATAATGCAGTAGTACAATTAACATAAAAAAGTAGGGTTAAGTTCATCGACAGTCGAGAGAAAGAAAACACGAAAAAAGACCCAGGTAATACTTTATTTCATGTTTTTCGTGTGTATTCTTTACTTATTATTATAAGAGTAACTAAAATATAAAAATTGAAAACTTTTTTAGATTAGCTAAAGTAAAATAAATAATAATATTAACCTTAAGTATTAATTACATTACGTGGGTTATCAATGAACTATAAAAAGATATATAATGTTAAGCTACTTTTTTGCATGTCAACACACTGGATGATGTTTGGTGATTTCTATTGAGGTTATTAAAACCTGTTATTCCTGAATTTTGTTCTGCTTCTATATCATTTCTGTTTAGTTTCCTTATGGTTTTTATCTGGTATTTCCTTAAGATTTATTTTTTGGTGATATTTTCATCTACAGTTGAACAATTTCTAATAACAACTTGCTAGCTATTAAATTAATAATTTGTAACTACTGGTTTATACATGTAATAATGGGTTACATTTACCATATTTTTACCTTTGCATTTTATTGACTTTTGTATAACAATATTATGTGAATTTACTTGTATTAAAATGGCTATTGTCATACATTTATCTCTTGCCACTGACCCAGTGGTAAGTCTGAAAGCT
>NW_013667055.1:250196-252207 GCF_000517525.1 Limulus polyphemus
TAAAAGGATTTTTTTGGTTCATATATATATATATATATATATATGTGTGTGTGTGTGTGTGTGTGTAATTGCAGTAAGTTGCTGTGTTCGTCATGATTCTTTGAATAGCTGGCGTATAGCAACATGAAATAAAAATTCTTTTGGACAAATGACAACTACGCTATGTGGCATACTGAATGTTTTATCGTCTTCTTTGAATAACTATAATCCATAAAGGCATTAAATAATGATTTTTGACTCGTACTAAATACGAAATATAGCATACTGAACGTTTTATGGTTATCTTTGAATAACTGGTCTCTAGCGGCGTTAAGTAAGACTTCTTTGACAATCGCTAGATAAGTTATTATCATCTAATTTTAGTAATTAAACTAGTCAGCATAAAACACTAGTTATTTTTAAGTAGTTTACGAGTTTCCATCACATAAATAGTATAGTACATGAGAATAACATATTCGTACTTAGTTGTGTGTTTCAGAAAGCCTTAGGCTGGTGTTTAAGTGGATGAGGAGGGAAGGACTGGAACTAAATCTTGGATAGTGCACACTTATTTGCAAACACGTAAAATGTTTTGGAAAATAGTTGGCAAGAATAATACGTCTATTTTTCTATGTCTACTGATTCTGCAAAGATCAAAGCAGTAGGAGAATATCCCTAACCTACAACTAAGACTAAGAAATAATTTGAAACTTTCTTG
Organism: Limulus polyphemus; assembly: GCF_000517525.1. Lineage (NCBI taxonomy): Eukaryota > Metazoa > Arthropoda > Merostomata > Xiphosura > Limulidae > Limulus > Limulus polyphemus. The sequence goes on from NW_013667055.1 coordinate 250,894, forward strand.
GCTTTGCATCAGACTTTTTGACCAGGTTTTCAAAGGTAGCAGCACACTAATTTTAGAATTTTAGTATTAATGAAAACTGAGCCCAACTTTGGAGGAACTGGGGAATGCGGACAAGCATTTTGGTCACTAAAATGTACTTATTTCTAATTCAACAGTGTTAGCTTATCCAAAAATATAGCACTCTATTCACACTAGATACAGGCACCACTATTGAAGTGTTATACGAATGTTAAGCAATTGGAAGTTTATAATTTCACATTCTATCAGAATGCTGTAACAATACAAAACTGATGGGCAAAATGTGGTGGGATAGCAGCATGGCACATTAAATAAAATATTTCACTAAAAGTTGAGAATTGGTCTATTGCCTGAGTGTTTTGATTTGGTACATGTTGTGAATGATTACCAATATTAACAGTCCAGGAGCTTTTCGAGGAATTAGATATATCTTGGACGCTGCTTACTGGTCAACAGGCTGAAGCATGATCACCACAGTGTGGTAAATGCATCATGTATACACGAAACCTATTGCATTTGTAAGACAACTTGGAAGTGTTATGTCATCTTTTACTTCCAGTAAGAGAAAAGGACCAAATCCTAGTCACTACCAAGACAGAAAATAGTGCTTCTCAAGACTATCTGGCAGCAGATTATTAGTAGTAATATAGGATAAAAGCTAATTATATAAAAAAAAGTATTAATGAATTACACTTATGGTATTGTAAAGGCAACTAACCATGACAACGATTAATATGCGATTGTCAAAACCTTACCGTAAGTACTGTAGTAGGTTAACAATCATTACACGACTTGATATTTATCAATATCACTGAAAAAAAAAGACAGAAAAACCCACCATCCAGTGTTTACCCCAGTTTCTTAGCAAGCCATCCCATCCCTGCTACTGCCACATGAACCAATATTCTTTGACTTTTACCGTGCAATACCCTAGTGGTTAATGAAATTGATAATGGTGAATCAAAGAAAAAAAAGATTTTTATAAGCTTCTTGAAGTACTTCAAGATAGTACTTATATATATTTTAAAAGATTGTGTAGTTTGTAAGTAGCCTATAAATTTCGTCATATGTTAACTTCGTTGTCACTTTATTTCTGTTAAAATTCCTCGTGTCGACTTTCAAGTTAGAAAATTATGGATGTCTAAATCTTTTTTCTAAATATAATACTATGTGAAGTTGGAATGCTTGTAGTGAAGGTTTTCTCGATTCAATAATTACTGACAGAAAAAATTACTCGTGCAAAAGAATTTTGTTGAACTCTTTGTTAAGGTTATATTATTATCTCTGCTTTGCTAT
>NW_013667055.1:252217-284020 GCF_000517525.1 Limulus polyphemus
AGAAAAAATTAAACTACCGTTGCAAAAGAAATTTTACTTTGTAACTCTTTGTTAAGGTTATATTATTATCTTCTGCTTTGCTATGTTAACACATTTGTAAAGACCACCAAAATAAACTGTGCTATTGGTATTATCTCTCATTTGATTCAGGAGATTTAGTGTTCTACACTGTAAATTAAATTATTGTGCTTTATTCAGTATTTTGTTATTTAGATGCTTCAGTACTATGACTGAAAAACTTGCTCGTGTCTTGGCTGAATCTGATTAGCGAATTCATTGCCGTAAGAAGCATTTTTTAGGTGGTCAGACCATTGGCATATTGCCATTTATAGAGGGTATGGGGCGTGTCTACAGAAAATTTTTGAAAATTTAATGCTATAAGATTCAATTTTGAGTCATCTTAACTACAAGTACTGCATACACACAATGTAATGTTTTTAATTAAAATAAGCAAGTTTTAATATATAAAGTGTAGCTATACATGCCATGAAAATGTGGTCAGGTCATGGCTTCCTACAGCCCTGCTGAAAGGTAAAAATAATATAATATATTCTTTCGAAGAAGATAAAGATAGCATTCGGGTATTTATTTATTCATAAGGGAACCTACTCTTGTGCATGTATTACTTTGTGTATTAAGGTTGAGAAATTTGATGAGGTACTTGCAAATTTTATAGGTTATATAGCTTTTTTTCATGGAATGTTTTAATTATTAGTGTATTCTGCACCTTGTGAAATTCACATACAGTTCTGCATACATTTTTCTTTCCATTCTGAAATTGTTATATATCTAAAAAATTTGTGGTGATCTTTTTTTTTACTCCTTTTTAAATGTAAGTGTAGTTTGAAATAGTTACTGGATTTATATTGGTGGTATTGAAAGAAGTATTTGGATTTAAAAATGTTATTATTTTTCAAAATTTGTGGTACATACTGGAGGGATTTAGACATTTTGGCAATAATGGTTTAGCTCAGAAGATAATTTAGAATCTCCCTACATCACCACCTACCTGACTCTCAAGCAATCTTGACTTGTCTGAAATATTGCACTTGTGTCATGACTGTCGGGTTCAGGCAGTTTTCATGAGAAAAGAACCAACAGAGGGAATAGGTCTGAGATGAATATATACAAATAAGTCGACATTTGCACGAGATACATGATCAGTTAGATCTCGAAAAGACCCAGAAAGTATAAAAAAGTTTTAATTGAAGGACAGGCCCATTACAACATTGTTGAAGACCATCTACCACTATTAAATGGGGATGGGAGTAGTTTTTTGCTGTAAGTAAATATGTAGAGCATTGTAAATAGTTATGAAAATTGTGAGGGAAAAGAGTGTAAGAAAAAAATATTATGGAAATGACAACTATACCAGAGTTCAATTATGTGTTGATAGTTTACACTGTGACTGGTCGTTATCCAACCAATCAGACAATGCCACACCACTATAAAGCCTAAAAAAAGTACAGGTAGTCATATTATTCCCAGTAGTAGTGGTGTAATTCATTCGTGAATTCGAGGGCTGAAATATCGCATGGAAAGAAAATAATGGAAGTTAAAGTTTTGGATGGTCAAAGAGTCTGCATACTAAAAATTAAAGCAAGGTTCCAAGTATCTGAAGAAACTGTATGCAAAGTTCTGAAAAAAGGTATGTATACAATTAGTACTATTAGTAGTAGAAGCTTTTGAGGTAAAAACTTAAACATCCCAAAAATCATGTTAAGTATTTCGAGAGTACGTTATTTATGAGACAGTCAACATTCGATTACAGATCTTTCTAAGGAGCTTGCTTTAAATACAGGCGTTAATGTTACCTTGAAATTAAATAAACCAGCATATGTGTTTTCGATGGACGTATAGCTGCTCCTAAACTGGTGTTAAGAAGAGGTAACCGAATCAAAAGACGAAACGAAAATAACAGCACAAACAGTGGAATGGTCAAAATGCTATTTACAAATGAATTCAAGTTAGAATTATTTAGAAGCAATCAACCACATTTTGTTTGATGGCAAACAGGAGAATGGTTCGATATTCAGTGGTACAAACAACATATACTGTGAAGCATGGTGGGAGACCAGTTTGATTTACACAAAACTGATGGCACCCTGACTTCTGACAAATACAACAGATTCTGATCCGTCATGCCATTCCCTCGTGAATCCTAATCATTAGGAAAGGGATTCATTCATCTTCCAACAAGACAATGATTCCAAGCATGAAATAGATGGAACACTCACAGTAATGGCTTTGGTTACACAAAATCCCGATAAGAAAATTATTTTGACTGCATAGACTTATACAGAAACTGAGGAGGTAAAAATATGCACCCAAACAACCTGACTTAATTGTAGGAAGTAACATAGAATACTTGGAACAATATTCTACAATCGTGCATTGAAAAACTATATAGCAGCATGAAAACAAGTTGTAATTCTCCATCTCAGATCAATATATTAATTACTCAATTCATTACTATGTTTCTATACATGTTGTAGTTGAAGATAGCATGCAGTTCTATCTTTTTCTGATATTATAGTATTTATTCAGAATCTTTTATTTATTCTGTAGAGGCGCAGGTTTCACATATCACATGGTTAAGAAAGTCATGTAGCTGATTTCGTTCTAGTTGTCTTTGTTTTTTTTGTTATTCTAGAGTGGATAATACCTGTTCTGGACATGGTAAGTATTGCTGTAGTACCACATGTTGTGCAAGGATGTAAACAGTCGTGTCATTCAGTGGTGTTTTAAGTGATATTTTGAAGTTACAGCCTCAACTATATTTTAATGAGCATGATCAGTTACATGATGCATTAGTCACTCTGAATATTTCTTGAAAAGTAAAGAATACTGGATTTAGTCAGTCTGGTACATAAATTAAGCAGTTTAACATAAAATATCCAGTAGAAGTGACTGTCTCATGCCAAAATCAAACACATACATTGATTTTGTGTCTTACTTGTATATATATATATATATATTACTATATAGTTCATTGGTGTTTCACTTTGCATGCTGCCATCTATTCCCACAACTCAGTTACCTAGAGATATAACATTACTTCATTACTGGTATCTTGACTGAATCTCTCGTTATTAAGGAAAGAGAAAGTGTTGGTGCTGTGAACATAGGATGTCATACTGCAGAGTTGGCTATTTCTTTGAGCTGTGTACTGCCTTTGTCTTGAACTCTTGCGGTTAAAGTTTAATACAGCTTCTTGGTTGAGGGAAATGACATTTACTACAACTAGAAAGACTTATGACAAAGAGAGAGAGAGAGTTGGTCACGGAGAGTAAATGGTTTTCAAAGAGAGCTGTTTGGTCTAGCAGAAGTTCTCTTCCGAACATGGCACTTTTTCCAATGCTGCAAAGATCCATGACTTTTATGTTGTTACAGCTGATGACACAGGAAGAAGAGCCACCGATGTATAGTGAACCCTGACCAATTGTCTATGCTTTTCCCTTGAGAAGTGCTCTTATTATGAGGGAAACACAGATGACAGAGGATCATCACAGTAGTTGCAAGAGAGGAAGAAGCCTGTAGCAGCAGTCGCAGTGACCTCACCCCAAATATTTTTTTTTACTCAGGCACTCAAGTCACACTCAGCCAAGGGTTAATCACATTGGTATCCGGTGAATGGGCGTGACTGTCATGTTCCTCTCATTATTTATATACCACCAGTTATGTTGCTCAAGCCTCTGCCAGAGCGTTACCTTCAAAGGGAGAAGTGGAACATCTGCTTTGTATTGAAAATTTTGACCACTTTTGAGTGAGCTACCCAAATCTTGCCGAGCAGGAAGTGAAAAATCTATAATTTTGACCAATGGTTTAATAAATGCAGTTAGCGCATGGTGTTGCTACAGCTCCAGAAAAATAACTGACCACTGACTTGAGGGACTGCAATGAACAACTTTCACCGACAAGTGTGGTGATTTGTCCAACTATCGGGACTTTGTGGGTATTGGTGTGTGTCTGTGGATACAAGTGTGAGAGATAGAGTTCTTAGTTGATACACGAGTAGCCAGAGCGCTGGTATAGCTTGTGGTATATCAGAACCTCCTCGTAACGTTACCAATTGGGCCAGTCAACCCAAACATTGTTTTGGCAAATGAGGATAAAGTAGACGGGAATGGAGATGACATGCTCTTACTATGTCAAGGCGGTTTTGCATACATATCAAAGGTTTCGGCATTAGGATCCTCTGAATGGACATACTGCAAAGCTTATTAGTCATTTTCTCCTATGTAACTGGTGAGCTGATGTTTCTGGTAAATTTATCCAATTTTGCCAGATAGACCTCAGGAACATATGGGAGATGTAGTGTGATGATGCCGTGTAACATCGTTATAGATCCTACATATTAAATAGGATGTTTCCTGTCCAGAATACAAAAAATATTAGCTTGGTCAGTTATCTGTCCAAAGGAGAATAAAGTCCCGTTGTTGCTCTGCAAATATGGCTATTAATTATCCAACTGCATGCTGGAATAGACGATGACACAGTAAACAAAGATGAAGTAACAACGATAGTAATAAAAGCAGATTTTCATCTATCACACCATGCCCAAAAGTAAATACACAGATTTTAGTTAGATAACGAGGTAAAATTATTCACGTGAATACATTTCACTGTCTTAATGAAAAACAAACAAACAATTCTCTCAGTTCCTCAGCAGTCTCGTGACTGTTGATTACATTATATACAAATGCTATTACACCGTAAAAGCTGTTGACAAGCGATTTGCTAATATAAATTGTATCACAATCACTACTGTGACTGTCGTATCCCAGTTGGCCTGAAGTGCCATGGTATTAAGCGAAAGGCCTCGTCGCCACGATATAGTGTGGCAGGCATATTATTATACACTCTTCTTTACTTTCACTCAGAAGTTTATATTCATAATTACGTCACTAGATTAAAATAACAGTAATTACATAAAAACCCATTTCTAATTGTAAATCTATTTAATTCTCCAAACAAAATAAAACGTCAATATTTAGAAAGAAAAATAAACAAATATTACCCGGAATTGTTTTAAATTTTCTGGATGTCTTATATTCCTAACTTCTCTTCTGTTATTAACAGATTGATAAAACTTTTAAACATCAATTAGAAATTATGAATTATATTCATTACATTGACTTATTTTGTTTGTTTAATCTCTGTTGTTAATACAATTTGAACTGTTCTGCTAGAGTGAAATCTTTCCCGATTTACCGAAACGACACGTTTCTAATAGATTTAATTATCACGTTTGTTTTGATTTTCAGTAGTGTGTGCTAATTTAACGTATACTAGTATTTGTACATACTGTTAAGTTTGAAACTAACTGAATACATTAGTTTGCCCCTGAAGAAGAAAGGCCCACCTTTCTAAGTCGCTCGGGTTATAGGGTTTTTATTCATTTCTATCAAGACTTTTTGAACCTACGTGTTTTTCTAACATCATGAATACAACACTAGGTAGATAGAAAATGAAGTCATTTGTTTACTACTAGTCCTTTTTTTTAAAGAGAGAAACCATTATGTTTGATAATTTATCACGCACATTTTTGGCTTGAGATGTGTCATTCCAATAAAAATATCACCATAATTATCATGATTTTTGATTTTATTAAATTATTATAAATCCCGTTCACTACTTTTTATATAAGACTTTGTGCACGTAACTATTTAACAATGATTGCTCCAGACTGTTAGTTTCTGTGTTTTAATGAAACGTTTTGTAATTTCTCTTTTGCGTTCTTGGCCTTTACCCCTTCCAACAGCAAACTGAGAGCAAGTTAGTATACATCTCCAGATCACGTGACCTGACGTTACCTGCGATAAAAGAGTGTGTGTGTGTAGCGTGCTGGTTAGAAACGAATAAGCGCGCGCATACTGTGGAATTACGAGTCTACTACATGCATGCCCTAACAACTCAAAAGGCAGTTTGCGAAAGATAAATATCATTTCGAGACAAGATATCCAATGCTTACATTATTTTGAAGTGTAGGGGATATGGTACAAAACCGTGACTGTAAACTCTAGTGTGTACAGTACTTGAGGTTTGCCTGGAAGGCACTTACGTCTGCATGGTCTTTAAGGGAGAGGAAAGACGACTAGCCACACATTCGCTGATCAACGAGCAACATACAACCGATTATCGAACGCAGTATTTGCCGATGATAACTAAAAGAGAAGTTTAGTTTTTTTTGTGTGTGTGATTTGTAATTTAGTGAAGTGGACAGTGTGATAATTGATCGACATGGAAGAACCGTCTTATACTCCACATTTAAAAAAAGTTTTAAAGAGTTATCAGGCCGCTGCGCCGGCTAGCTTACAAGGACCTGATACTTTCATGGCTACGTGGGATACTGCAGGGACAGCGGAAAAAAACCGATGTACGGTTACACATCCCAAGTTAGATATTTCGGGAAATAGCTCACCATCTGTTTCTCCTGTTGTAAAATCTGTACCAAATGAATCGTCTGAATCTTATTATGAACCTTTTCTGATGCCTCCCCCTTTCCCCATTCAGCTACCTCCAATTTTTACACCACCGGATCGCAGCCGCTGCGAAAGATCTGAAACCATCTTGGAAGGAGAAAACATTTCATGTTTCAATGTGGGTGGTGAAAATCGACTCTGTCTACCGCAGATATTGAACACTGTTCTCAAGGATTTCAGTTTACAACAGATCAACAGTGTTTGTGACGAACTTCATATTTTCTGTTCTCGTTGCACTCCAGAACAACTAGAGATTCTGAAAGTTACAGGCGTTTTGCCCCTTAATGCGCCTAGCTGTGGCCTCATCACAAAAACGGACGCTGAAAGACTATGTTCAACTTTGCGATACGCAGTTTTACCACAAGCAGAGAGTGGTGTTCGGGAAAAGCATTTGCTTAAATTCCGAATTGTACACCGATGTTTCGGAAAGTGCGCGGGGGTGCTTGTCCCTGACCTTTACACCACTCCTTCAGCTAGGTGCATTGAATGCACGGAGTGCCACGGGGTTATGAGCCCCGAGATCTTTGTTTGCCACGCACATCATGCAAAAGAAAATCGCACGTGCCACTGGGGGTTCGATTCTTCTAATTGGCGGGCTTATGTAACGATAGCCAAGGACGAAGAAAACAGAGAGAAACTAACACAACATCTGGAAGACGTTAAAGCCAGATTTGAGCACACGCACAACCGGAAGAGGAAACAAGTAAGTTACTAACATAAAATAAAAAAATAACCGAAAAAAAGTTAATTTTCCAATACATTTCAGGTTTTAGCCATAACTACGTAAGTATTTTAACGAAAACAAAGAAAAGCACTACGTTTTATCAAACAAGGTATTTCACATATATGTGCTGGCGGAGGTTTTTATATAAGTTCTTAATTTGAATTATTTAAGATAAGTCTAAGTAAAATGATACTTTTTTTTCACGTGTTGTGCCCAACGAAATCGCTTTTTGATTCACGTAATAGAAAAATGAAACAATGACCACACACTCAACTTCGTTGAGTAGCATCAGAATTATATATAACACAAAACGTACAGAGAGAGGTGAAAAGGAAAGGAAAAACGACTTAGAAAAAGTCTGAACTACAGTAAACAAATTTATTATATTTGAATACACGATGTATATACATCTCAGTCCATTTTTTAACACAATTACTACACAGAAAACAACTGAAATGAAAAACAAGTGTTTTTTGAATAAGACAGTTTAGAATTTAAGCTAGGTTTATATGAATTTGATTTGGCTACAGTAGCTATATCACTAGTATTTGTTATTCATTACGTGAGTGATATTGCTGAAATGATTGAATACAGTTTGGCTAATTCAAACTACTTATCGAACATTATTGTTGGATATACAAGACTGTTTAGTGTAAGAATTATTTAATGATTATTTAGTTTTCATAACAAAACTGTTAAAAGTAATTATTTTAAAGAGGATAGTTATGACAAATTTTGTTATGTAATTCGGTAAGAGTCATGCGTTGTGTGTATAATTCAATTGTTGTAATTTGACGTCACATTACTCGAACCTTCTATATTTTTCTCGTTGCCTTAAGTGAGTACTGTTACAACATAGTGTATCTTAGTTTGTAGAAAGTTCTAAGCTTCAGTTGGTCAATATATATAGGTGTCCAAGTGAGCCCAGGTTAAGTTAGAAAACGTTAAGTTAGTGAATGTGAAACAAGAAGAGACTGCTGATTGTTAGTTTAGCCATAACGGGCAATAGTTAAAGTTTCAAAGTGGTATTGTAATGACAGAGATAAAGGAGAATAATTTGTCTTGTCAAAGGGTGTTCTAAAGTAATTGGACCCGCCTGTGTGGACTTTGACGAAAGGAGACAATTATTAAAGTTCTGATTACAACTGTGGTAACCCACAGTGTATTGTTTGAAGTTAAGCACAAAGCTACACAATGGGCTATCTGTGCTCTGCCTACCACGGGTGTCGAAACCCGGTTTCTAGCGTTGTAAATTGAATCTATCGCAGACTGTACAGTAAGAAACAGAGTAGAGAAAAATAATTCGTCTTGTCAGTTGAGTTCTAAAGTAACTGAACTAGCCTGTGTGGACTTTTGACAAGAAAGAGAATTATTTAAAGCTTTACATACAACTTTGATAACCGATAGTGAAACGAATTTTTTGTACATACGTTTGACTTGTTTTGAATATATTATTTTTAAAAAAGGAATATATGCTGTCCGTTTATTGTTGATATTTATCGCCAGCAAGTCACAGACCCCTATTGTAAAAGAATCCCAGCCCATATTCAAAACTTGACAATTATTGTATAAATATGCAAAGGTTTAATCAGCGATTCATAGTCACCAGGTCTAAAACATATACACTGTACTGATATTACGAAAGCAAAACGTAATTACACAAACGAACGTATTATTTTAATACACGTTTCAGTGTTAAAAGTTATATCTTATCGTGCACTACGCAAACTTCGATGTCGTTATATGTTTCAACAAATGGCCAACTTCTGTGGTGTTGTTTGTCCGATTTATATTTATTTTATTATGTATTCCCCCGCAGGTGGTCTCTGGCTTAGCTTTGGCCTTGAGCAGACAACTCTTACACTACCACTATCAAACACGTCTCGAGACTCGTTTTCCAGTGCGCGAGATATGAACGAGGTCATCCGCGTTCGTTGCATTATGCTACGAGTGAGATACTCCTAAATATCTCCCTTATGGTTATAAGATTAAATACATGTCGCATTCAAAGTGCATTGATTTAAGTTATGATTCTCAAACATTCGATGAATGGCACATTTGTTAAAACATTTGAGGCGAAGGAATGTGTAATTCTGGAGCGGAATTTTTATGTGTCAATAAGACAAGTATTATGAAGTGAAAGCTATTTTGGAATATTTTCATTTATATTTTTTAACGTAGCCAGTTAGCAGACTCCTTGTTAATCGAGTGAAGAACAGAACCAAAGGGACTCCTTCAGTAGTTTCTCGTTCTTACACCCTTGGATTTTCGTTTCAATCTTTAAATAACGCACTTGTTTTATACCTGATATTACTGTTGTGCTCCACATATTGTGTCATAAAAATAATTTTATGTTTTTGCATGTTAAAACTATCAGTGTAAAGAACGTGATAAAAACTGGGTAAAGTATTTTTCTCTGTGTAAGATGCATTAGAGATACCAGTAGTATTTAGTGATATTAACTGCAATGTCGAGTCATCATATTAGGAAAGAACTTAGGTTCAAAAATCAATTAAAGACAAAAATAAGAAAATCTATAACCCGAACTCTTTCCAAAAGTGTACCTTTCTCCATCTGAAGGAAAGTGGAAAAGTGAAGAATGAGAAAGTGTGGAGTAACACAATGACAATCCGGAAATATTTTGATTGGTTTTCAAATGATTGTTGCAATAAATACAACAGGAAAACAAAATATCAAAGATAAAGAGGCTAGAAAGGTTTTGTTTAAAAAAAGAAATAATTTCAAGGGAAAATATATCGAGTATTGATAAAGTAAAATAAAAATGTAATATGAGGATCAATTAACAAGAAAATGTTAAATATAACATAGAATATAAAAATTATGAAAAATTGTCATAAATAAATAATAGAAATTAAGAAATTTTAAAAATAAAAAGAAAGAGTTACACCACATATGATACACAAAAAATATTTTAGTTGTTAGATAAGGAACTAATTAATGGCTGAAGATCGCTGATTTTAGGATATAGTTTTCTCCACAAGGTTGAACGGTATTTAAAATGGCAACCCAATATGATTTTTAAATTTTTCTATCAGCTTTAATTCTGAAATCATTTTCAATGTGTATTAGAGGCACATGACTGTCTAACTTTTTTGGAAAGTGGAAGAGAGGGGAGGGCGCAAAAAAAGCTAAGTCAATTTAACATAATTATTAATAATAGTGTAAGTACACTAACTGTAGAAAGTGTGAGGGGCACGTGCTCTTCCCTTTGTGTTAGGTGCCTTTCTACCTGCAGTGATCCCTTAAAAGCTAATCAAAACACTTCCTGGTAGTCATGGTGGTTTACTATGACGTCACTCCACCTTTTCTCACACTTCACTTTAAGTAATTATTTCCATTTGAATTTAAAAAGTTCGCATTTCGAAAGCGCTCGAGCTAAAGTGTTTCGTAATTTTGTCTTTTGCAATATTGATGATATTTATGGGACTATTTAACCAACCCTGTAAACAACCAAGTCATAGACCTTTGGTACATAAATAGTTTAGAAACATGTGGTTAAAACGTCGTTGGGGTTCACGGTAATTCTAGGATTAAGTAGTGGAAATAATTCCGCTCATAGACAATTCGTGTAGTACTAAACGTTTGGCACACAAATTGTTCGAAACGTTTGTTCCTAATTCTCATATATTTATCTGTTATGACATCTATAAATTAATCGAGTGCCAACAAATCCATTGTTTCAAGAAGAGCATCCGGAAAAGCTAATTAGGCAAGCCTTTCCAAACCTTCTGCAAGTTTGGCTAAGGTCTCTTTCCTCTGTACCCTGTTAAAGAACTTTGTTTTAGATATTTTGTTCTGGTGTGTCACTCTGAACCTCTTGGATAAGGCAGCTACCGATGCTTGATATACGTTACAGCTCTCAGCTGGAAGGACACTTAATGTCGTTAAAGTTGGCCTTTTAAATGAACAGCAAGGTTAATAGCTTGATGTTCATTATTCTATCTGTTCACCTTGGAAATTATTTCAATCTGTGCTTGATATACTTTCCTTGGCACCTTTACATCATAGTATGTTGTTTTTTCAATTAAGTGATGTTGTTAAATTGAGTAGCTAAATTCTGAAATTGGATATAGTAACGTCATGACTGGAGTAATCTAGGAAGTTCCTGCAGTGACAGGTTGCACATCAGTAGTGGTAATAGGTGTAGACCAAACAATTGGATATAGTAACGTCATGACTGGAGTAATCTAGGAAGTTCCTGCAGTGACAGGTTGCACATCAGTAGTGGTAATAGGTGTAGACCAAACAAGTTCTGCTATTCCATATTTTGTAGTAGATGGTATTTTAGGTTGGAATTCTGGAATAGATGCAGAAAGAGATGTGACTGGTTTAATCTTTGCATTTATCTATTTGTTTTCTAGATGTTTTATTCTGTTACTGGTGCTCTTTTTATAACTCAATGATCTCTTTTTGTACTTCTTTAATTTTATCATTAAAGTCTTTCTGTACTTTGATGTGTTTTGTACGTCTTTAATCTTGTTGTTATAATCCCTTTGTACATCTCCGTTAGCTTCATCAGTCTTTTCTTCAGTCAGATTTAATTCTAATTCTTCTTTAGATACTACTACATCTCTTTCTTTTAATTCACATTTCTTTCTTCGATCTGGCTTTTGTATTTTGTTTTCATGTTGAAGATGAGTCAAGTTTAATTTTGTTTTCATCAACATAATCCCACATTTAACACCAATGTAATGTTGTAATGTGTTCTATCGCATCTATCATTTAGCAGTTTCTTTTAGGTTACTTCACGAAAACAATGCAAACTCCAATTCATGTAACAATATAAGTTAGGTTATTCACTTGAACACACTTGCAGGTCCAAGGGCACAAACAACATTTCAATGTTAACTCCAGAACTAAATGTAGGCCAAAACTCAAATACAATGTTTCAAAATAAAGTACGAAACGTAATCCTGAGTTAACTTTGATTAATAAACACATAACTCATCGAGTAATTGAATAATAGAACAGATACAACAACTTCTCATTAAATACTTCACTTTGACTAACTGTTTACATCTGTATCTTTGTTTCTAGATATTTCATTAAGTTTCTCAGTCATGACGCCAGCAGCTCCTTCTAGCAAACAAACAAATTAAACACTGAAAATATAGTTTATAACAGTATAAATAAGCAGTATAAATTTTTCTTGTTAATCAATAGATTAACTTAATAGACGCAATAATTCTTGCTAAAAGCACTGAACAGAATAATTCATTAAATACTTCGCCCAATTCTCATTAAATACTTCACTAACTAACTACTGGTATTTATAATGTACTCCCGTTTCTTCAACTTTCCTGAAATATCTAGATTATTACATTACCATCATTATCAGCTCTCTCTCTAACAAACATCTAAATTAAAACATTGAAAATATAGCTAAAAGCATTGCCCCCTTCCTGTACACTAAAGTACAGGAACAATCATAATACACAAATAAAACAATACCCTAAACTGTCCATTCATCAAGTATTTTTGGTGGTTTTCTTTTCTGAGGATTATGGTATACAGATGGGATAGCATCTTGTCCCTTGTCATCACTTGTTGTCATGTCACTGGGTGTGTGTGTGAGGGGAGGGGGCTCTAAGTTAGTGGTCGAGTAACTCCACTGGTAAATTCTTTTCTGAAATTACACAGTGGGTGTAATTTCGCAGCCGTACTTCCAAAGACAATATCAATGGCATTTAGCTTGAACTGCCACTGATTATTTTCAGTACAACATATGGGCCTTTCCAACACCTGCTTAACTTTGGAGTTCTTCTTTTGTTGGGGCAGGACTTGTACAGCCATACTATATCACCTGGATGTAATCCAATCTTACCAGCATTAACATCATAGTGGCATTTCATATTATCACTAGCTGATTTAAGTCTTTCCCAGTTAAAGTCATGTATGACACCAATGGTGTTTCTTAGTCTCTCTTCATATTCTGTGTAATACTGTTGAGTCCCTATACTCTGAATGTGAGAATAAAAGGTCCTTTGGCACATTAATGTTTCTCCAAAACATCATTGATGATGATGTGATGTCTGTGGCTTCATTAATGCTGTTTGATAACTTGATCCCACATAAATGGTTAATTGATTTAACAGTGTTTGGTTATATCCCTTCAACATGACATCAGAAGGTGTATGGAGGGCTGTTTTCTGGTCTTCTTGATTTCAAGAATATTACACATTTCCACAAACAAGGCTGATCTGAGTGAAGTTCCAAAGGCAACCCACATCTTGAAATAAATTCATTGACAAGTTTCCTTGCTAGTGATTTTGCTTGTTAGGAACAGCATGCGCTTCTGAACATTTGGTGAAATAGGCTATCACAATCATGAGGTATTTATTTCCACTGTTACTCTGTGCAAAGGACCAAGCACATCAACAGCAAGTTGTGCTCCAACACAGTAGTGCTGTAGCTGTTTCTTTCATGGGCGTTTTGCCCACAGCATAGTTCATATAATTTACACAAGTTCTCAACAGATTTCCCAACACCCAACTCAATAGAAGTGTTCTCTTACTCTCTCCAGTGTCTTCTGAACACCTAGTGTCCAGCTGTTGGAAGGTTGTAGAGATGATGAAGTGCTTCAGATTGTAGAAAGTGGAAGTACCAATTGTAATCATTGTCTCTCTCTCTCTACTGGTATCTTCCCATTCTCAATATAACAAGCCATTTTGTTGGCATAATGAATCTCACTGTATCC
Organism: Limulus polyphemus; assembly: GCF_000517525.1. Classification (NCBI taxonomy): domain Eukaryota; kingdom Metazoa; phylum Arthropoda; class Merostomata; order Xiphosura; family Limulidae; genus Limulus; species Limulus polyphemus. The sequence continues at coordinate 266,145 of NW_013667055.1, forward strand.
AGTACATCTTTGTCTTTGGGTTCCATAGAGTGACTGCTTGTCATGAGAGTTTTAGTGCACTATTCTTGAACTACTGATCTGTATGAAGTGGTTCTTTGTCATGAGTTTTCTGCATTATTCTTGAACTACTGAACTGTATGGAGTGACTTTTATCATGAGGGTTTTCTGCACTTTTCTTGAACTACTGGACTGTATGGAGTGACTCTTTGTCTATTTGATTGTTTTGAATTTCGCGCAAAGCTAAATGAGGGCTATCTGCTCTAGCCGTCCCTAATTTAGCAGTGTAAGACTGGAGGAAAGGCAGATAGTCATCACCACCCACCACCAACTCTTGGGCTACTTTTTTACCAACGAATAGTGGGATTGCCCGTAACATTATAACGCCCCCACGGCTGAAAGGACGAGCATGTTTGGTGGGACAGGGATTCGAACCCGCGACCCTCAGCTTGCGAGTCGAGCGCCCTAACCACCTGGCCATTTCAAACGTAAATGCCAAATGAAAAAATCAACAAGTTTTATATTTTTAATTAAGAAGTCGGCGAACAACATAAAAAATAAAGGTGTTACCGACGTGTTGTTAGTGCCTTTTTTAGTTCGTAATTCGTAATTCATGATTCGGTAAGCTATCCCCAAGTACTAACTTTTAATCTGTGTTTTGAATACTATCAATATCGGTTTCAGTCTTTATTGTGTTTTAAATAATTACATTACTTAGTTTCAACCTGGGTCGGGCTTAGCCTAGTGGCTAGCTTGTTGGTTTGTAAATCTGAGGATGCAAGGTTCGCTTTCCGTTGTCGCTAAATCGCGTTCTTTGAGGCCGATAAAAGTGATGGTCAAATCCTATTATTAGATTAGAGTCATCCAAGAGTTAATTCTGTTGACTAGTTAGTTATCTTCCCTCTAGTTTATCCGTTCAAAATTAGGGACGGCTATCGCTGTTAGCTCCTGTTTAGCATTGCGCGAGTATCCGCAACAAACAGTTTAAATCTACACTGTGTTTTGGAGAGTACTTTTTATATAGATTTCAACTTTAACTATACTTGAGATGCTCAAATTATATAGAAGCACATTTCAGCCTTCTTCGTCTTTTGGGTGCTAATATCAGTTTCAGCCTTCTATTGTTTGAGATTCTAGCAAAACAATATTTATTTAAAACATTCTTTTTTTTGGGGGGTGTTAAACTTAAATCGGTTTCAACTTTCTATGGGTTTTTGTTACTAAAACTATTTACTGTTAAACCTTCATTTTCTTTTGGTTGTTAAACAATGTATCATTTTTATCTTCCTGTGTATTGTAGGTGCTAATATTTTATTGGTTTCAACCATTTACTTGTTAAGGGTTTTAACCTTGAGTTTGTTCAAAGCCTTCTTGTATTTTGAGTTGTAACAATTGAGTACTATCAGTTTCAATTTTAATCCTCTGTGTGTTGCAAGTGTCAACCTAGTGACAGTTTTAATCCTCTGCGTGTTGCAAGTGTCAACCTAGTGATAGTTTTAATCCTCTGCGCGTTGCAAGTGTCAACTTAGTGACAGTTTTAATCCTCTGCGTGTTGCAAGTGTCAACCTAGTGATAGTTTTAATCCTCTGCGTGTTGCGAGTACCAACCTAGTGATAGTTCTAATCCTCTGCGCGTTGCGAGTGTCAACCTAGTGACAGTTTTAATCCTCTGCGTGTTGCAAGTGTCAACCTAGTGACAGTTTTAATCCTCTGCGTGTTGCAAGTGTCAACCTAGTGACAGTTGTAATCCTATGTGTGTTGCGAGTATCAACCTAGTGACAGTTTTAATCCTCTGCGTGTTGCGAGTACCAACCTAGTGACAGTTTTAATCCACTGCGTGTTGCAAGTGTCAACCTAGTGATAGTTTTAATCCTCTGCGTGTTGCAAGTGTCAACCTAGTGACAGTTTTAATCCTCTGCGTGTTGCAAGTGTCAACCTAGTGACAGTTTTAATCCTCTGCGTGTTGCAAGTGTCAACCTAGTGACAGTTTTAATCCTCTGCGTGTTGCAAGTGTCAACCTAGTGATAGTTTTAATCCTCTGCGCGTTGCAAGTGTCAACCTAGTGACAGTTTTAATCCTCTGCGTGTTGCAAGTGTCAACCTAGTGACAGTTGTAATCCTCTGCGTGTTGCAAGTGTCAACCTAGTGACAGTTGTAATCCTATGTGTGTTGCGAGTATCAACCTTGTGGCGTTCAGTTCTCTCTTTGTTTTGAATATAAACAGTGTCATTGATTCTTCTCTGGCAACTTTCCTGTAGGAGACAATGGTCCTGTTCAACAAATAATCACATTAGTTTTTTTTTAAATTCCAATTTCTTTATATAACCAACTCATTTTGTGATGATGAAACAAATCTTTTCTTTTATCCAAAAATCAATTGAATCGTGTACATTCATTATACAACATATTATTATCTCAATTATTGAAAATTCCAAAAGCTTCATATACATACCACGTAAAATTTATTTTTCTTTTATGAGAACACATACATTCGCTTTGAGGAACAATCCAAATTTACCCATATATAACAGGATCCTATGTATATATATATATATATATTTTTTTTTTACAGCAGAGGAATAGATGAAATGCTGAAAGTTTCACTTAATTATGTCCAACAGAGAGGTAAAGTACGATGTTGCGTACCCAGGTCGTTTGTTTCAATTCTAGACTTTACACTGTGTCGTAAAAACGGATTTATGGCCTAAGAGGTCGCCGAGTGCTGTTTGTCCTGTTGTAATTGCATCGGTGAGAAAATGAACCCAAAGATTTACAAAGGACTTGAAAAAGGGAGGAAGAGCGTTGAAAGTTGGGGAGGGGTTGTTTTACACTGTTCGTCCTCTGGGCTCCAGCCAGCCGCTGTGACCGCCCGAATGGCTGGATCGATCAATATGGACGTTATTGATTGTCGTAACGGTGACCTTCAATTGTACGAGACACAGAGAATCTACGTGTAACCATGTAGGAGCAGTACTGCGTGTTTGAATATGTGAATATACTGCTGTATGCTCAAAGTGTGGCAGACATGTGACCACGCCCTAAACCACCTTGGCTACCAAGCTCCATATATAACAATCAACCTTTGTTAAAACGCCAACATATATGGGCGAAGCTAGCGGTAAAGTGAAACATCAGTTCAACTATTTATGTGAACTGGTTTCAACTTAGTAAACTTGATGCTAAGTGAATAACGGACCAATTATTTTTTTATTATCTTGGTTAAAATGCTGCGTAAATCACGAAGAACCTTCACTTTAATAACCCCAAATCTTAGTTCTGTATTTATCGCATGTAAGAATAAAAAATAAACACAAACCTACACTTCGATCTAAACGAAACAGCTGAGAGATAATGTAAGAACTAAAAGAATTGAAATACATATCAAAACCCTCGAAGAGTTGAGAAAAAAGTTCGAGTACAAATACTTATAGCTATGCTAGATTAAACATGTCGGGGTTATCGCCATTCTTTATTCTTCTACATGTTTGTTCGAAGTTAAGCACAAAGCAACACAATTGGCTATCCGTGCTCTGTTCACCACGGGTATCGAAACCCGGTTTCTAGCGTTGTAAGACCGCAGATATACCACTGCGCCTCTGGGGTGGGGGTATTCTTCTGTGGATACCATTCAAATAGAACTTTTCTTGTTTTATTTTTTTATTTAGAGTGTTCGTGCAAGAACTATCCGAACATAGTTGTCCCTACTGCAGTATTTTAGTAGTGTATTGGTATATACAGGGGTATCGACAGATGGGCGGGGTGCGTGTGAATAAAACCTATATAATCAGCACGACCACATTGTATTAAAACATATTGAACGGTAGGGGGGAGGACTAAATATGCTTCAGAAGGCTGTGGCTGTTCATTCACACCCACACACTCTCTTAGTTATAATGGCTGGAGACGGCTTGAATGGGTAATAAAGAAAAACTTTATAAGTTTAACATAACAGCAAATGTACAACGTTTCGAAAAGGTTTTGTCATCGAAACGTTGTACATTTGTTGTTATGTTAAACTTATATTAAAGTTTTTCTTCTTTACCCATTCAAGCCGTCTCCAGCCATTATTAGTCTCAAAGTTGGTCCTCGTCATCGAATTTGAACACTCTTAGTTAGTTTGTTACTGTTCGATATGGTGCTCAACCTGAAGGATTGAAATGATAGTATGTCTACCTAATACTATGTGTAAAATAATTGTTAAAAATGAATTTACATATGTATAATTATGGTATATGCACAACACTGGTATGTGTACGCATACCTGAGAGAGATGCATGACTTTGTTTTTGAGTTTCGCGTATAAGCTATTCGAGGACTATTTGCGTTAGCCGTCTCCCTAATTTTGAAGTTATAGTCTGGAGAGAAGACACATATTCAACACCAACTACGACCAACTCTTGCGCTACTCTTTACTAAAGAATGGTGGGATTGACCGGTACATTATAATGCCCCAACGTTTGAATGAGCGAGCATGTTCGGGATTGGGTTTCGAACCCGTGACTTTCAGATTAGTAGTCGACTACCCTTACCACCAGGCCATATCCGGCCGGATGCACCACGAACAGTTTGTTTGTTTGTTTGTAGTTAAGCACAAAGCTACACAATGGGCTATCTGTGCTCTGCCCACCACGAGCACCGACACCGGTTTCTAGTGTTATAAGTCCGCAGACATACCGTCGTCCCACTGGGGGACACCACGAACAGAAACGAATCATTGTAAGAAAACCTTGATGTGCCCTTGATATCTAAGCAAAAGCAATTATTTATGTTGTTAAAGCAACCTTTCTAGTTAACTTCCATTACCTTTCGCAAGTAAGTGTTCGACAAGCAAGGACTTAGACGTACGTTAGAAGTAAAGTTTCGGTAAGTCATGAATTTTAGAGTAAATAAAAACTGAACCCTGAAAGTGTTCGAACCCTTTTCATCAGGTGCCTATTTCTTGTTTGAAGGAAGTTTTAGGCGAGTAAGGGTTCAGTTTGAACACCTAACGAGTGTAGTAGTGTGAGTCGTTAAAAAGTGCCTTGGAAGTAAGCACTATTAAGTTATCAAATACACATCGTCCATCTGAAGTGTTTATTTAGGTTTGAATTCTAGACTGCCACATGCTAATAATAATACTAGTCATTCATAGCGAGTCAGGTTTACTTCCGGATTTCTATTGTGAAATAGTTGTTTACATGATCGAGGTTTCACATAGTTGAATCTTTATTTAGTGAATTCGTCTTAGTTCATTCTGGTTTGTAGACTCTACCCAAGCTTTGGACAAAATTCAAGGTTCTTGTTAGCTGTGTTGAGTTGGTGTAAATTAGAAAACTGGTCACAACACGAGTGTTGTGAATCCCACCAAAAGTCTTCACGTTCATCCTTGAGTATTCTATGGCAACGTGCCAAGTTTTGAAGTTTGTAAACAAGTTTGCAATGGTTTTAATTGTAGAAAATAAAAGAAAAATCACTTAGACTTTCCTTGACTGTACAATTTCCTCCTGGAACAATAAAATAACATTTAACATTAATTCTGAAAGGTTCAAATCGGTTATTGCAATATATTTATTGAATTATTATAAAAAATAAGTAGCATGTATTTAGCGGGTAGGCTAGGTGAACAGTAGTGATTTTAATTTTATGCATTCAATATAATGTGCTATCTTGATTTACATTCTCTTACTGACCTAGAAACTGTTTTAATAAACGAAAACACTTTAACATTATCAGCAAACGTATACTAAATTCAAGAAACTATAACTTACAGAAATACTTCCCACTTTTCCAACAAAAAGAATACGAAGAAAATCAAGTTTTTCTACATCTAAACAGTTCGATGTAAGATAGAAATTCAAACATGTTGTTCGTGTAACACTAAGAATTTATCAGCGAAAGTAAAGAAGTGTACAACAGCATGTCAAGCACACTGTATTTACTATATCCAGTGCCGACGATACTGTTTGCCCTGTTATGTATGTTTGTATATATATATATATATATATATGTTTACTTACTTACTTATGATAATTGTACAAGGTTTCCTTTGGGGGGCAGCATTTTAATTTTTTTTACAGGGCCGCAAAATACCTAAAGTAAGTTGGTGATTTGAGAGTATTACTACCGTATACTTTTAGTTAAAACTGATTTAGGTATCAAGTTTCTATTGAACTTCATGGACATACTTGAAAATTAGTTATACCATTGCTGGATTTAAGAACAATTGTAATAAATGCTTCCATTCGAAAATGTGGGAATATCATTTTGTGTACACAAAAAGCTAATCATTACGTAATAAGACATACATAAATCATTGATTCAAATCCTACTCTTACGAACACGTATCTTCAATGCAGTTTAAGTCCCAAATCTTAAACTCTTTGTAATGGGTCTGAGTGTAGGTTTATTTACATAAAATCCCGCACTTCAGTTATATTGTAATGACATTATAGGAGGAGATATCCGTCTATATCTCCAGGACCGTCTTGGTGTCTGCCTATATTTTGGGAACTTTGTTTTAAATGTTATTTATTGGACTAGGGTTTAAACAATATTTTGGATTAAATTTGAGAGCAACATGTTTTCTATTTGTGAATTTTCACTGATATTTCGTAACATGTTAAGGCATCTATCTATATAGGAGGCGAAATTGAGATTTTGTTGTGAAGATGTTCCATTATAAAGAAAAACTTGGCTAGTTGACTACCTCGAGAAATGAGCAACTCCAACAAGACTTAATGTTTTAAGGAGACTGTTTATTATGTTATCTTTATTATCCCCATTTTATGCAGTTTGCGTGTCTGTTAATTTTCATCGCCATTAACTTGGCCTGTCGAAAATGGGACTAATGAGATTTAAAGGTTTTATCTAGACCAGTGTTTCTCAAAATGTGGTTCGTGAGGTTCTTCCAAATGGTCCAAGGGCTGATCCAAAATGCAAGTAACTGACACGCAACGCTACGGCCGAGACCATACGAAAGAATAGAACCTATAAGTGGTCAGCGTGGTCTTTTGCCCCGTCGAAGTTGTTTTCGGGCGAAAGAAAATGTTCGAGAACCACTGATCTAGAGAATTAATAGCTTAGGTGGATGTTTATTTCAGCTCATAAATCTTGAGGTTAATTTTCACTTGTAGATACTATTTAGAAATTACACGGAATGTTGACATTGTTTTTAATTTCTGACGTGTATTTGCATATATGTCCAATCAAAATATGGTACATACGTTTTGGAGTGTGCGTATATAGCCAAAGTCAACACACATAAATGTCGTTATTTTTTGTGACCGGTACAGGTCAAGTTAGTACTATGTGCGGGGTACAAAACCGAATATCTTAAAGATATTACCTAAATACCTCCCAAAATTTTGAAGCTGGACTGAGATACGAACTGATAACGTCTTGTTTTTCAGTGAATTAGAGTATTTGTTTCCTTCAGTGTCCAACATAGGAAACAAAACCATCGCTTCTGTCATTTTCCCATCTCATTTAGTCTCTTCTTTACCTGTTCAAAAGTAGATAGGCCTTTGTCCGTACATGTATATATATATATATAAAGGGAGATGGTCTTTTTTTCTCATTTTTTGCATCGCCATACCACTTTGCCAAAAACTAGTTTGTGGGTAGAACTCCCCCGGAAACAGTATAATGTTTATACGTTAGTTTTATTTATTTTTTTACATGAGCCAATACAATATTCATAAGCCGTAAACATATTGTTGCGTGATCTATGACCTTGTATATAATGTTCTTGTGAAAGTAAAGAATTAATGTTGACAATGATGTTATTGAGGATGCACATTTTTGTGTGTACCAGATTTGCATATGCTACAGAGATGTATGCTATCAAACATTCGATGCTGTAACTTTTGATAAATATTCATATTTTTTGCTTAAGTGGCGCTGGAAAAACGTTATTCTGATTTTTGTGCAAGCACATTCAGGTGATAGTCCACCAACGACAGGAAATGCACACCTGTATTTGCACAATCATGTTACAGGCAGACCGAGAGAAGTAATACGTCATGAAGTACAGTTGCATTACAAAGAGCAGCTATGTGTCGTATCAAGATTGATTTGTATTAAATGTGCATGATTTGAAATTCATTCAACTCTTAATTTTGAAAACTGATGAATATGCCATAGCTTTAAAAAATACAAAGCTCATAGTATTCAAATGTGTGGTATATTCTGAACGTGTCTCTCAGTGAAACCTATGAGAAGAAGAAGAAGGTAAATCTATACTTATGATATCGTGATATTACTATTTGTTATCAGAACTTACATGGTAGAATTCTCTGACATCACACACAAAGCAACGGAAAGTTTACAAGTGGCTATAGAAATTCACATTTATTGTTAGTCAATTTTTTTTTCTGTTACGACCTTAATCGCAAGTAGTTTGAGGTCGGCCGGTATTGTTGTAAGCCAAGAACTGTTACACACGGGTGGCTGTCCCAGTCAACCATGTAGGACGAGCATGTTCGACAACCGGGATTCAAACTGACGGCCCTCAGATTGCGAGTCGAGCGTCCTAACCACCAGGCTATGCCAGGCCCTTTAGTCAAATATATATTCTGGTTTGTGAAACTACAATTTGTTCTATATCTTTTAGAAAAAGACACCTTTACTTTTGCAGTGGGCCACACTCAGTTAAGATACCAGAGACTCTGTTTGAGAAGTAGGCTGGTATATTTTTTCCTCTTTTTTACATCATTGTAAACTATTCCAAATGATCTCAATATCTCACCTGTTGCTGTCTGTCTATATAATAATATGATTTAGTGTTTGTGCATACTTAAGTCTTACCAGTTTCATGTAATGCCGGATTTACCACTCATAGACCCCCAACGGTACAACCCCACCATACAGTTTACCAACGACCACATTCTTAATAAAACTCACCTCTGTAAAGATGAAACCGGTCAAAAACGCTAGTGTAGTCTATCTTGCGCACCGTTTGTCACACAATAAGACCACGCGTTTTCTAAATTCGAACAGGGGGCATTTTTCATAAAAAAGGATAAAAAAGTTGGGCCTCTAAATTTATTTAGAAAGGCAAATAATATCCTGATTGAATCCGAACATTGTTTCTGACTAGACTTTATCATACAATACTGCAATAAAATCCAGATGAACAAGGAGTCTTCCAAGATTATGAAGCAGCAATCCACTGTGCTAATATTATCTAAAGTTATTTTGAATAGAATGACTTCGGTAAGTTTTCTTGGCCAGATCAATCCAATTGGGCATCTTTTGGATAAACTTAAGCATTGAATTCGCTTCCGTAATCCTCTGGCCACAATTGTGAACCGTTTCCAGTCCACTCTTCTTGATGGATGGGCTACAGTCAATCAAGACACCTACATTACCCAGGCCAATGCCAGACTAATACTGTAATAAAACGTGGTTCAACTTCATATTGGGGGATAATGAAGTAGTCGGTTAGTGTATAATACGTGCATGGTTGTTAGAGTATGGAGGATTGGCAGTTTATCGTTGATCTTCTCTGTTTTTCACATCTAGAAACTAAATTACCCCATCAACAGAAATCTTGAAACTCACAAGCATTATACGTTGCGAAATTCAATAATTTCCTTATTATCTCTAGATTGTTTGAAAAACAAATATTGTTATAACACGCAAGAGTAGCTATTCTAAGTACAGTAAGTTTATTGATAGCTTATGAACTTGTGAAACCCGGCTTCTAGCGTTGTAAGTCCGCAGACATACAGTTGTGCTACTGAGTGGCAAATGTTGAAGTACACGAAAATATTCAATACACACATCGAAAGGCGTTATTTTTACAATTTTTATAAACTGTTTTTTATTCTTATCACTGAACTGAGGATATATATATATATATATTGGGTATCAACATACAGAGAAAGAGCAGGTATAAAGTTCATATACACCTGCACCAAAATACGTAAGGAGTGAGTTAATAATATACATTTATATAGACTTGAACATGTATTTATGTATATCACAGTGCATAGATCAAAAGTGTATATAAACTGCTTATGTAAACATTTACCACATCGTGGGGGGGGGGGCGAAAAGCCACTAAAATTACTTCGACTACGATTCAGAAAGAGAACACACAATATCAACCATTTCCTTTTGTGTCGGCCCAAGCGTGACCTACGAACGATGTTATAAAACACGTTTAGCACTTTCAGCTGTGGGTGCGTTATACGAGTGACAGTCAATCCTGCTCTTCGCTTCAAGTGGCGGGTGCTGTCGACTGGTTTGTTTCCTCTCTAGTCTTCAGTTCAAAATTAGAGACGAGTTCTAAAATTCTAGATCCTAGAGGTCTCTTACCTAGCCGTTACTCCATTGTGTGCATATGGTATCGCAAACTGTATATAGTTGCAACATCTGGTATTTCAACGTGAACTTTGTAAAAGAGTAATAGTTTTCTAAAAGAACAATATGAAAACACAACACAAAACATCGCTTTGTCGAATTACCGGAAACATTTGTTTTAGCTATAACAACATCATATTATTATAATCTTTTAAGTTACAGCGTAAAAAAGTCTAAATAACTATTTGATCCATTTCACACACAACAGTAAGACCAGAAGTATCCAAGCGAATGTAATTCTACATATAGGACGGATTAGCGAGAATAAATGTGTGTAACACCAACCAAACCTTTCTTTTTTCTTCTTCGTTACGACGATGATAAGTTTGTCTTCTATTTGAAAGTTCTGAGAATCGAGAAGCTCAGTGAAATAAGAACTTTTTGTTCTGTGTCACACCATAGAGGTTGATCTCTTTTTGTTGAACGCATCGATTCCTTTCACATTCCTCTAACACTATCTTTTGTCAAAGCCAGACATACAAAAAAAATTCGGTCTTAAAGTTTATTCTTCGCGAGTTTTTGGTTTTTGTTTAACAGCCAAAGAAGTCTGTTTTATTCAAAGCTCTCTCTTGAAACGAGTGAACGTTCTGCTAGTTTGCAGTTATAAAGCGTAGCCTATTTTCAGGCCACTAAATCGGCCTTTCGTCAGCTTAATGTAGTTCACATGAACGTTCTGCTAGTTTGCAGTTATAAAGCGTAGCCTATTTTCAGGCCACTAAATCGGCCTTTCGTCAGCTTAATGTAGTTCACATGAACGTTCTGCTAGTTTGCAGTTATAAAGCGTAGCCTATTTTCAGTCCACCAAATCGGCCTTTCGTCTGCTTAATGTAGTTCACATCCGAACAGCCGTTCAAGCAAATTTCATAATATAAGTAACGTCTCAACCACTGCTGTGTTTGCTAACCTGATAAGCCCCGGTAATTTACGAATGACTTCGTCGGCACTAGATATGGCAGATATAGTGTGATTGACATGTTATTATTATTATATAATAATCTTATTTAATTCCACTCAAGTTTTTACGATTGAAAGCTGTTGAAATAAAACGTGTTACAGCCTACGTAAATGTGATTGATTACACAGTATTACCTATAATTCAGAAATAAAACATGCTATCCCAAAGAGCAAGTCCCGTCTTCATAATTCCTTCGTGTGCTCTTGTTTTGTAACAGCGGTTTGTTTCTGGTTGGAAATTACTATTGGCTACTTAAAGACATGACTTACATGAACATGCTTACAAACACACTTTTTTTCTACCTAACATGTGTACCATATGGCTGAAATGCAATAAAATGCTTTCCAACTAATCACATGCTACAGTAAAATTACTGTAACTTACGAGTAATAATAATACTTTAAGGAGAATTGCCACGAGTTTGAAACATTAATATGTAGTGAGAAATTCTAAACTGTTGTGTTTCAGTGCCAGTTCCTTCAATGAAACCTTGCGTGACAGAAAGCAATAAAACGGAATTATTGATGTGAGAATTCCTACAATGTGAGTACAAAACGTGAGTCGCAAAGAATCTTAGAGCTAAGTTGTTAGAACAAGAAATAAAATCCATTCCTATTGTATGTTGTTAAAGTGATAAGATCTTCCTTTCTTTGATGTTTTCTGCTGAATTGCTGTTAGTGTTTGGTTTGTTTCGGATATTCGCATATAGATAGCTACATGAAGGTTAACTGTGCTATCCGCCTTTAATAGTGGATTGATGAAACACTGTTGTTGTTTTCATTGTGTAAAACTACACAATGGGCTATCTGTATTCTATACTCCGCGGGGAATCGAATCCCGAATCCTAGCTTCGTAAATTCGTAAAACGACTGCTGATCCATTGTTCATTTTAAGGTGTTAAAGTGCGTGTATGAATGGATTAAATAATGAGAGTTTTGTTTCGCGTATTTTATTAATTCAATGGAAAGTCAAGGCTATGTTACATGATAGAATAATATTCCTGTTATCAACGTATAAACACAGCTGTTAATAACAGAAAGCAAACACTTTATTTTAGTTGCCTTGCACTTTTAGGCCCTTACATCGCATATTTTTACATGATAAGATAAGAGGTGCAAGCTTATCATTGGTCTGATGGCTCACGTCGGAATCGTAATAATAAAAAAAAGGTCGCCATATAATTTTAAATGTTAGGACAGTCTGCATTCGCACGTTGTTTAACACTGTGCTATATCTTTATCGTTCTTTTAAGACACCCGGAATCTTCTAGATTATATGTAAATTGTTCATTATTGCCATTAACTTCCCGTTTGTTTTGTTAAAGACTTGAATATCCTACTTTTTAAGCTAGATAATGGCGGACTTTACGCAGTATACTCTTGCAATGTAGCTTGTTGAATACTGACATAATCTACTAGTATAGTTTGTTAGATACTGACGTAATCTGCTTGTGCAGCTTGTTAGATACGGACGTAATCTGCTTGTACAGCTTGTTAGATACGGACGTAATCTGCTTGTGCACCTTGTTAGATACGGACGTAATCTGCTTGTGCACCTTGTTAGATACGGACGTAATCTGCTTGTGCACCTTGTTAGATACGGACGTAATATGCATGTGCACCTTGTTGGATACTGACGTAATCTACATGTGCACCTTGTTAGATACTGACGTAATCTGCATGTGCACCTTGTTAGATACTGACGTAATCTGCATGTGCACCTTGTTAGATACGGACATAATCTGCATGTGCAGCTTTTTTGAAACTGACGTAATCTGCATGTGCACCTTGTTAGGTACTGACGTAATCTGCATGTGCACCTTGTTAGATACTGACGTAATCCGCTATAATGTGGCTTGTTAAGAAAAAGCGTTTTACTTAAAGTTCCATAAAACGTTATGTCCAATTTTCAGTTTTTTCTCCGAAATACCCAAACAACCAGAATACACCTCAAATGTCTTCTCGTTTTCCATATCGAAGGACACCAGCATATCGTTACAGATCAGACACGATAATTTTAGATAAATTTTGAAATGTAGAGGACTTGTAACAATAATGCAACTGTGGTGATTACGCATTACATTAAGAAGAAATGTGTAAGGAAAGCCTGATTTGGTGTGCATGACCGAATTTCTCCATCAAAACATATACAAAAATACCATCTGTTGGCTGTCGTGTCATTGGGGAAAATAGGCATGTGCGTGCATAGACGTTATAAATTCTATTTTCCCTGCTAAGGCCAGGCTCATGAAGTAAACGTAAACCTCAATTAATCATACAACCAAACCAAAACGATAAAAAAATTGTGAAAAAAAAATCCTAACAAGCAGTAACGTTAAAGTCTACAAGCAAGAAGGAGGGAATATTAGAAGTAAAGATACACTGTACAACTGTATTAAAAGTGTAATCTTGCGTTAACTGTTAAGTTGACCTACACCCATAACAAACCAAACACGTTGTTTTATAGCTTCGTAATAAACGAATAAATATGCAAATTATTTTATCTTTTTAAGAATGTAGTTTTTCATTTTCGTGTAAAAGAAACCTGTGTTTCATTCGAATGAAAACATTTTAACCATGTTTTAAAACATCACTGTAAATTTAAAACTATGATAATTCAAGTTAAAATCTGGCACTGGATGACAGTTTCGTAATACTGCCGTTGTATAGTTTTCGTACTGCTAACTTTTAAGGTTGATTCATAGATTTTGGTATATTAAAACAAACTACTTTTAAGAACGTGATCGGGATAATCTTGATGTAAATACAAGTAAAATAATTGACGATTGTAGAGATTTGACTTTAATTAAAGACTATTCCTGTCTGATTCTAGAGCGTGAAGAAGTTTCAGCTTCTGTATTGAAAGCTTCAATAAAAGAAGCAGAAACAGCGTCTCATTCTACTAGAAACAGGCAGGAGGAGTCCTTAAAATCAAAACGCTTCTATGTCAACTCTGCCTAAAATACTCTTGAAATAACAATTCGGCAACAGTTGTTGAAATTCGCTAACATACCACCATACTTGAAAATATGTTTTTCAAAGTAATATAGGTGAAACTTTCTTCATAGGCGCCATTAATTCACGATTCTAGTAGTTTGAAGTGACATAAAAGCATAAGTAGTTGATTCCTACATTAATCTACAGGTGGCGCTATTTAATCTGATTTGGATTTGTTTTTCAATGAAATTTCATTCTGTTGATTAGATAGCTCAACAGATGGCACGATTAAAGATTTAGCATAGTACGTAAACAAAAATCTTGTATAATGATATTTATGGAGCACCTAATTTTTGTATAAGTTTCTCAAGAGGGGTAATATTTAAACACAGTATGAAATGAACAATATTATGAAATTAGAATACAGTACCTTCAGCAAATTGTGATTGCAAGAAAAAAAAACATGAAATGGTAAGAGAAAACGAGGCGAAAATATACAAGCATGAAGAAGGGAATTTTAGAAGTGAAGATATACTTTGATGTCACATTTTTGTGTCATATTTTCTGGGAGTGTAGTGTTCTAATCATCCTCACTAGCCTGCTGTACCGTTAATTTTTTGAGAACAGGTATTTTTTTTTTATTTGGGAGGTGACTTTGTTAGATATGTCTTCTCTGCTGCCTTAAGGGAAACACCTGTTTATTTAGTACAAATATATAACAGAATATAATCGGGTGGGAAGTTATTAATCATGTATTTACTTGTGTGTTGATGTACAAGTGCACATAAACAAATATATACTACATCAACTCACTCCTTACTTATTTCGGTACAGGCGTATATACATGCTCTCTCTTTATACTTTCTTTGTCAGATTTTTCTAACAGATAATCTTAGGGGTTGGTGATTAAACGTCACGTTTTGGACGATAGACTTCTATCTTGATTTGATGTTCAATTTGCTCCCTCCCCAGGTCGCCCAGCTGTAAGTCAATGAGCTTACAACACACACACACAAAATTAATTTCGATATCCGCGATTTGTGAAAAATGGCTCAGCTCAAATGTGACATAAAGTAATCAACACACAGGATTGTCATCATACATATGACATCAAATCAAGATGCAAATTTATCATTCAGCATGTGGCATCAAAACTTACGTGCAGTGTTGCTTTAACTAATTTATCTTTTTGTTTTTTAATCGTGAATGTGTTTTTTTTAAGTTTTGGTGTAATAAGTAACCTTCGCCAAAAAGGATATGCGTTGTACACGCTATCCCTGAATTAGTCTATTAATTAAACGGTTCGTTAGAATGAGTCCATTGAAACCAATATAAAACAGTAAAGTAACTTTTGTCTTGTAAATATTAAGAAAGGAATATACACTTATCGAAATTTACATGTTGTATTTCTTCATTCATTACATCAGCTTGCGTTATTTTGTAGAAAGAAGCGTAAGGATTTGGACTTCTGGTAAAGCTAGCCAAAACCAGAAAGAGAAATGTTGCCAACAAAGAATAAAAATGTCAGATTTTATGGTTGTGTTCATCCATATCTCAAACCAGGATCCGGATGTGAAGTGTCATTAACCCAACTAGCAATTGTGCTACATTTTTTGGGAAAATGGTATTTTAGTTTTACTCATTAGCTTGTTGTGCCGTTAGTTTTTTCTAGATGAGATTCTTTTTTCTTTTGGGGGGGGGGGTTAAGTTTAGATCTTTCTTATTCTGCTATTTTAAAGGGTAACATCTGTTTATTTAGTACATCAAATACAAAACAAAATATAATTGTGTGTGAAATTACTTATCACGCATTACTTTTTTTTCTATACCACATAGCCGGTCCAGGGGCTTTGACCAAAGCCATAAATCCACAGAACTAAGTGCCACACCTCCATCCAAACTTCTCAGAGGTTTGAGAACTACAGGTGTTAGTTCTTTCATTTGATCCCTTAGTGCCATAGTAATATCCTTGAAGTTGCTGAAAACTGAAATTGTGGATATCGGTATGATGTACTCTAACAAAGCAAAGTAAAAAAATAAAAAAATACGGGTCCTAGATTCATTTTTACCGTACCCTCGAACACTCGAATAATTTCATTATATTCCAAATGGAGTTAAGATATAAAAACGACAATAAAAACAAACACAACATTATATCTAACATCTGTTTCCTGAGTTTAATCAATTTCGGTAGGGCTTATTTAATGTTCTAATTATTAAATTGCATAGAAAAATTCACTACTGTATCATTATTAGTGTAAAATGCTGTGTTCAGTGTCGCCACTGAGACTTCCCGTGTGTTTTTTCCCCTTACAAGAGTCCGCTCTCAAAAGCTCCCTGTTGAACCTATTTAAAGTGTGGTCTAAACATACAAGTTTAATTGACATTTATAAAATGATGTACAGAAGTAAACACGTTATAAGCACGTGCGCGATTACGATTGAGTGTGATTCCCCAAAGTCGTTTTGTGATTACTACTATTCCTGATGTACGCTAGGTTTCAATGTATTATTAAACACCCACGTGAATCAACGGATTTTTGGGCCGTTCAACAACATCAAATATGGATTTCAGAGCTAGTAAGCCGAGTTCAATATATGCAATACCATAAAATATTCCCTGCACCTTAAGCTGTGGATGTGTTATAAAGGTGACAATCAGTTCCTTTAATGTAGATGGTGTATGGAAGGGTAATGTTGATTGGCTACCTTCTTTTTGATCAGTAGTTTAAACTTAAGAGTCGGTGACAGATAGCTTTAGATAGATTGTCTTATTTTCACGGTCATCTTTGGATGTTAAACCACTGGAGCCAATAATGGAAAATATTAATGTACATATAAAAAAGGAGAATTAAAATGGTTTAATAAGGAATCTACTTAAACTTTAAACGAATATCCAGGATATTCGTTGTGTTAAATATAAAACCGTTATTTAGTGTTGAAAAATTATACTACGGAGTCTTTTTCAAAATTCGGGAAGTTGCAGTTTGATTTACAGATACAGTGATGTGTCGCTGTAAGTTAGCTGTGGCGCCATTGGCGACATGTATTAGGTCTATATGTATATATATAATTTATTATACTGCTCTTACTTTCAATAATTACAATTCACTGATTGATTCATCAGTCGAGTATTCTCGCTGTTAGCGACATTTTCAATAATTACAATGTATTGATTCATCAGTCGAGTATTCTCGCTGGTAGCGACATTTTCAATAATTACAATGTATTGATTCATCAGTCGAGTATTCTCGCTGGTAGCGGCATTTTCAATAATTACAATGTATTGATTCCATCAGTCGAGTATTCTCGCTGGTAGCGACATTTTCAATAATTACAATGTATTGATTCATCAGTCGAGTATTCTCGCAGGTAGCGGCATTTTCAATAATTACAATGTATTGATTCATCAGTCGAGTATTCTCGCAGGTAGCGACATTTTCAATTTGTACAATGTATTGATTCATCAGTCGAGTATTCTCGCTGTTAACGACATTTTCAATAAATACAATGTATTGATTCATCAGTCGAGTATTCTCGCTGGTAGCGACATTTTCAATAAATACAATGTATTGATTCATCAGTCGAGTATTCTCGCTGGTAGCGGCATTTTCAATAAATACAATGTATTGATTCATCAGTCGAGT
>NW_013667056.1:0-5245 GCF_000517525.1 Limulus polyphemus
AAACTTTGTCTTCAAAATAAGGGTGCGTCTTATATTCCGAAAAATACGGTACTTTAAAGCTTGTTAAAAGTAGCAGAGCAATTGCTAAGTATCAGTTCTATACAAAACCTAAGAAAGGTAATAAAAATGTAGATATCGGAATGATAGATATTAATGTGAAAAAAATATTTTATTCAAATATGTGGGATATTACAGTGCATTTATATCTCGTACTAAATCAGCTCTTATGTTTACTAGTGCAGCACAAACTATAAGAATGTCATCAAAAAGTTTAAGTGAACATACTTGCACTGTACTGCTTGATATTTTGAAAACTTTCAGTCTCCCAATGGATATTTCTATACGGATGCGTACATGAATAATACGTCTTGTGGCTGTCACATCCCCGGCACTTAGTTGTGGTTTGCACTTTGTGAAAGCAGGAATCTTATGGTTTACTCTTCTTGGAAACAGCAAGTCAACAATAGTAAAACCACCGTCTGCCATAATTTCATTTCCAAGAAAAGGTAGTTCAAAAATCTAATTTTTTCAACAATAAATTTGTCACTTGCCCGTTCACCAAATGATTTTAAAATGAACATAATATGTCCATGTGGAGATGCTCCCCATTGACACAGCAGTACGTCTGCGGACTTATAACACTAGAAACCAGGTTTCGATACCCATGGAGGGCAAAGCACAGACAGTCCTTTGTGTAGCTTTATGCTTAACTTTAAACAAACAAACAAAACATGTGGAGATAATGCTTACATACTTAGCATATTGTGGGATTTATAGTTGCTATAAGTCCCACGTCTAATCTTTAGATTAGCTGGCCTCTGAATAAATGTTTCTGCGCAGTAAATTATGCATGTTGTACGAAGATAGTTTTCCTAAAAGATTCAGGACAATATTCTCTTATTATTTCTCTTGGAAGTCAGATTATAAGTGATTTAAATTGCTCAGCTAAGACTGAAATCCAAGAATTACAAATTTTGCAGGCTAAGCTTGTTGAAATTCTAAATCTGTGGCTAATCATCAAACTTAAGTGCATCTTATGCATTATTTGATTTGCAGTCTCCTGCTGAAAATTGAAAGTGTTGAAATGAGACATACATTCAATCAAAGTGAAGAGTACTTGCTTTGCCCCACCTATATATAGAAGAGCATCACTGTCAGTCATTAACTTTTCAGTTGCAGACATTGTCCCTCTCTAGAGTTTGGTTTGAACCCCCTTTTCCTCTGTTAAAGTTAAATTTGCCTGAGAAAACCTTGTTCGAACGCTTTTCCATTCTTTTGCATAACAATGGTCATTGTGAAGTTTAAGGTATGATTCATCATACTGTGTCAACGAGTTTACTGTTTCAGTAACGCTTTTATCACAAATACTATCGGAAATAACACTACTTGTTTAACTAATCGAACTATCAAATTTCCTTTGCACAAAAGCGTATATTTCCTCGCTTCGATCGCCACTACAGCTTGCTAATTTACTTTTTAACATTTGAACTTTGTGAATGTTTCAGCAGTTTTCGCTGATCAGGTGTTGCTTTCGTTTCATAACCTAATTTTGTCTTTGGGTATGTGTTTATTTCTGTCGGTATTCCATCTCAAAAGTGCTTGGAACAAACATGCAATTTCTTCTGAAATGTATTTTGGTTAATAGCTTTAATCTATTAAACGTTTTTTTTTGGGGGGGGGTCATTTTTGGGCAGAGAAACGTCATTTAAACGGGATTAAACATGCAATCTTTATGCAATTGTCCGTGTATTTCACACAAAGATTCCTTCCATATATTTAGTTTGCGGCGATTAATTGAACAACCATTAAATGCCTCCACCTTTTTAATATTTTTCAGCATTATCCATGACAATCATAAGGAGAAAAACGTAAGAACAAAAATGTCAACAAAAGATCGATATTGTTTTGATTACAACACGTGCGTTCTCTTTTACCCTTGCTATGGTTGACGCACCACATGATAGAGCTCATGAAAATTGAGTCACATGTGAATAAATGAGTCGATAATTTAACGAATACTGTAATATAAGTTTCATATACTATCGCTAAAGAAGCCACAAAGGCTTTTTTTATAACTTCATTATTAAAAAATGTAAATCCCTCCAGTATGGACTACAAAATGTGAAAACAACAAATTAGTTTTACATAACAAGGCGATGCCCCCTTTCGTAGAATTTTTATTCTTTCTGTCTTTTCTTAGGACTCATAGTTTTCCAATGAAAATCTATAGTTTAATCTTAACAATGTTTTATTTATACATATAATATTGGCATCTCCTTCCTATGCAAGTGTTTCTACTTCCGATGTATTGGAAGCCATCTTGAATATTGAGTATGTTCTGGCAGATAATTTATTAATTTTTCCTCCTGAAAGTATTTGAAAAGGTATAATTATCTTTTTCAGTATATCCGACATACTGGACCAGAAATTTTCCTTATTTCCGGTATATTTTGGGATGTATGAAAATTGTTAGTTGTGATGTCGTTTCTAGGAAGTGATGATATTGTGTTTGCTTGTATTATGGCTTCGGCTTAGATTACAAGAGATGCAACTTGTGTGTCTGTAATTGTTGGCGATAGTATAATGTTTTTACTTGATATGTTTTGTTGTGTGTGTATACACAAGTTATCAGTGTCAGTTTAGTTGCATCATTCGTGTTTGCATTCTTATTTTATTGGGTTTTACTGCCTGTGTGTTTCTTTTGTTTGTTTGATTTCCTTATATTTTTTGCTGGCATGGTAATTTGCTGTGTGTGTGTGTTGATACGCAGTTACAGCAAGTCCAGTCAGAGTGTGTTTTTAGACTGGTGAATAGGTTGTCAGTTTGATTGCATGCTGCACAGCGCAGTAAATATTTGCATGTAGCTGCTGCATGTCCAAGTCTTTGACAATAAAACATTGTGTGATTTGTATGGTAGATTGTGAAATGATTTTGGTGAGTTTGAAATGGGCTACTGTGTGTGCTTTGATATGTCATTTACTTTGTTCTTTTTACTGATCGTGACTGTTTCTCGTCTCTTTAGGTTTTGACACAGTTACGTAAATACGTCTGAGATAAACTATCAATTCTGAAAATAACTAAATTTAACACTCGCGCTATATTTAAACCATCGAAATCATAACACTCGCATTAAACTTAAATAGTCGTGTATATCTAACAAATAAGATCAACAAAGAGCTAACCACACACCGAAAAGAGAGAAACTTGCTGGATTTAATCTTCAGCATTAAATACTATGTTTACCTAAAATGAGAAAAAAGATAATCATATAAGAAAAATGATCTACAACTCTGTGGGTTTATTGATGGAAAACCGTGCTGTGTGCTGATTGACACTGGTTCTTCAGCTACAATTGCTCGACCCGAGTTCTTAATGGAAAGTGGTAAGTTGTTTTTAGTGAGGAAGAAAGAAGAAGGATTGATGCAAACAGCTGGTGAACATAAGGTTCAGACAAAAGGTAAGGTGGAAGTTACCCTTACTGGAGGAGACTTCTTTATACATCCCTATGAACGGGTAATTGACATCAAGGAAGAGTGCATATTTGGGACTGTATTAATGTGGAGATAAAGATGCGAGGTCAAGATAGCTTCAAATAGCACAGTATACGACCAGGATAATCGTAATTACTACATGACGATTACTACTTCTAAGATTGAACTCCCAGTGATAACAAGGAGAGTGTCCATCATTTCACTATGAAGTGAAATACTCATACCAGGAGTTAACTGCAATTTATCTACATCTAATGACTTGGTCATAGTGGAACCAAATACCACAGCATGTCCTGAGGAATTAGTGATTGGAAGAGCTCTCGTGGATTTGAATAATAAAAATACTAGACATTGCTTTACCTAGAGAAGAATTATATCGGTTTGTGATAAAATGTAAGGTAACTATGATATTAATGATGATAAGACCAGGTTCCATCAAGGTGAAATAGTATAACTAAAACGTTCTCATAATAAAAAAGGGCAAAATGTACAGTTAAGCTGGTGTTCAGAAAGACCATACATTGTACTGTACTGAAATGGATCAATAACTTGGATTACAGAATGCAGAAGGATAGGCAATTCTTCCCAAGGATATTCCACTGTGATAATCTTTCGAAGTAGATTAGTGAGAGAATAGTCGACTGAAAACTTCAATGAATAATTTGCAAGTGTAAAATTGGCCACCTTGATCGTTCAGCTATGAAATTTTAGAACTAAATCTATTTTTACGTTAAGTAGAATTAGCTTAGTATTTCCTTAAGCTTACAAGTTACAGTAGTGTACATGTGAAGGTAGCTTGTAGAAACATTAAGGAAGAAATAAATTAATTTGTTATCGTTACGCAAACTGAACTCGAATTATTTATATCAAAAAATGTAAAAGAATTGTTTCGTATCTGCTCGTTTGTTAATTACCGGTATAAATTCTTAATTAAAACTAGTTTATTCTTTCTGGATACAACTTTGTAATACACTTAACAACTTTTATAACACACCCTATAGATCACAGTGATTCACACACTTTACTTACGGTGCCTACTGTTCGCTTGACTTAATTATCTCTATCTTCAATCTATCTGCCTATCTCTTCTTTCATTTGCCGGGCTTATATACTAAAAAAGAGGGCGCCTGGAACAAACTAGAGTTGCCAGGAAAATTCATGATCTTTCGAGAAACTCCAGCTTGCATGTTCCCAGCGTTGCGTGACTTCCGCTGTCGTAACAGAATCTATTCAGTGAAAGGACAATGGTACAAAGCTAATATTTAGTATATCAAACGTCTTTATTACTTTTTGATATATTGTTTATTATTATAATTGTTATTATAAAGATTGTTTTGCATTTTTAGCTCTTTATATTGTTACTTCTCCGTTTGTTAATTGATTTCCCGTAAATTCGTTCCGACGAAACTTTAGCGACACAAGTCCTTTCTTAAATAAAACTGGTTTATTCTTTCCGAATATAACTCTGCGATACACTTAATCTCAATACTCGCGCTAAAACAACACTATAACGAACGAACGTTAACTACAACAATACGTCTCTCTCTGACTGCAGTTCAATTACTCACTATCTACACACACATTACATTACCTTACCTTCTTTTATATACCAGCCTACCCTATATCTAGCAATTACTTGAGCATTCCTGAAAGAACAAGATAGTTCTAGAAACTAGAGGGCGCCACAGTGGTCATGTGACTCGCTGACGCAACAGTATTATAAAAAGTTAAAAACAGCCAAATTATTTTTTCGT
>NW_013667056.1:5814-17621 GCF_000517525.1 Limulus polyphemus
ACGAAAAAATAATTTGGCTGTTTTTAACTTTTTATAATACTGTTGCGTCAGCGAGTCACATGACCACTATGGCGCCCTCTAGTTTCTCGAACTATCTTGTTCTTTCAGGAATGCTCAAGTAATTGCTAGATATAGGGTAGGCTGGTATATAAAAGAAGGTGAGGTAATGTGTGGATAGACAGTGAGTAATTGAACTGCAGTCAGAGAGAGACGTATTGTTGTAGTTAACGTTCGTTCGTTATAGTGTTGTTTTAGCGCGAGTATTGAGATTAAGTGTATCGCAGAGTTATATTCGGAAAGAATAAACCAGTTTTATTAAGTAAAGACTTGTGTCGTTAAAATTTCGTCGGAACGAAGTTACGGAAAAATCAATTAACAAACGGAGACGTAACACCGGTTTTTAGCGTTCAAATCCACAAACATACCTCTGTACCACTGGGGGTGGGGGAATTTCAATGAAGAAAAGATAACGTAAAGGCTTAATCTATTCTTTGATTTGTTACTTCCGCTGCAATAGGCTAGTTTTTCTGAATTGAAATACAACCGATCAACTGAAGATACCAAGAAAATATAAGAAAAATGTGTGGTTATATAATTTGTTTTGAAACTGAGTTAAAATTAAAGGTATTATTTTAAATTTCATGTGAATCACTTTTTTATTTTAGTTTTTAAGTAGTTAGTTAGTATTATATTTTAACTAATCCGAATAAGTGACGATCGCTGTATCAAATAGATAAAACTAACACTAATACTGAATAAGCAAATAAATTCGGACACGAATTAGTAAGAAGAGAAATTTAAACAGCTTCAGGAAGGTTAAAAATATTAAATAGTAAGAAGAGAAAAATACACAGCTTCAGGAAGGTTGAGAACTTGTGCTTCTACAGGTATTTAACGTTCTAACTTAGTTTAAGCTATGTAAGTAAGTGCTTTTGCTTGTATTATATTTTAAGAGGTATTTTTAATATATCGAACGCAAGAAATTAACTAGTTCAATTTGGACAATCGTAACTAACGTTAATACTAACTCGGTAACTGTTGTTGTTATTAACATTAACAGTACACATTGTTGTATTACTTGTAAATGTAAGTTGTTTGTATAACTTATAGTTATATTCATAAGTGTTGTATAATTATAAATAATAAAGTTAAAAGTAATACTTAACGTTCATATACAAATTACAATCATTAAACAGTTGGTCCGCTTGATAATATCGAATAATGAATGCGACGAAATGTCGTAACATTATTCACATATCTAAAAGTAAAATTGTAAAATGTGGCTAAATTAATTTTGGTGAAGTAAAACTAAATCGGACACAAATCCCCATAGATTATTATTAGATACCATGCAATGTTAATGTTAGTACAATATGTGTAGTACTACCAGTAGTATACTGTACAGACTACAGCGTAAAATTTTGAAACTTTTCTGTTGACGGTTGTTGTTTACAAACACACTGTCACTGTGTCAGTGTCAATGAGATTTGGAAATATTAACTTGATTGTGTATTTTAATATACTTTACATATTTAATCATGATTAATAATGCCTGTGAATGTGATAACTATTCATATGGAAACCATCTTTATAACTTATACGTTATAATTATATGTCAGCGTCACTGTAAGTTATAACTTGTTAGCCTAGTACTATTATTAGTAGTTGTAGCATTAAAAACCAAACTGATCAAACTTAAAATTTAGATCTACATCTACTATTTTTAATTACTTATAAAATTAATAAGTGCCAGTTAGCCTAGGCTACATAATACCTTGTTTATCACTGTGTATAAACAACTATACTATTTAGGAAAACACATAACATTAAAGGATAACAGGGACCTTTTGATCCATTTAGGCTATCCTATCTATTAAATTCAACTCAATGCCAGACCTTATCATTCAAATACTTTCCTGTAAACTCCCTTAAGACTTAAGTTAACTATATCTACTGCATTTGAAGGCACCCCATTCCAGAGGCTAACCACATCGTTAAAAAAATATAATTATTTTAACTGAAGATGACTCCTTCCCTGCCAAAACTTATAATTGTGACCTTTAATACTGTCAATGTCATACTTATTATTGAGTATGAAAAATGATGATGCAGCAATACTATCAATTTCTTTAATAGTCTGAAACAACTCAATCAGATCTTCTTTGTTTTAAGAGAAAAATTCAGATATCTTAACCTATCTACATAATCATATCACAACCTTTCCATTCCAGTATCATCCTAGTATTAGTCCTTCTCTAAACCACTTCCAAAAGTGTAGTGTTCTTTTAAGGTCAGGATTTTAAGACTGAACGACTGTAGATGTAGCCTAACTAATGATCTACGTAATACACAGTGACATTGAACCTCATCAGATTTGCATTCTTTATTTCTGTAGATACAACCTAAAATACTCTTTTGTCCTGCCTCTAGCAACAGCACATTACTTGGATGGTAATGAACTGATGAACCAGAACATCAAGATCTTTTTCTTCCATAACCAACATGCATTACTTTGTATTTATTATTATGTATCTGCAGAAAGACATACTATTTTTCTATTGTTTCTTCTACTTCTTTTTTCATCCAAACACTTTTTAATCAATTGTCATTCCTTCATTTCTTGGCATTTTGACTTGAAACTTAGTAGGGTTATACCTTGGTCCAACACACCCAAACACATTTTTAATTTTTTTGATTTAGGCCTTTTTTAAGAATTTTATGGGGTCAAAAGTTAAACAACCCAAAAATATATGTTTTGGACTTCTGTGTGCAGATATTTATTGCAATCCATAAGAAAATTTGCACAAATATAAATTTTAATGCACCCAATACATTGATGCCCATTTTCAGTTTTTTTTTTTTTTTAGGGAGGTTCTAGAGATCACAAAAAAACTATTTTGGGCTTTGGTCTATTGGCTATATTTTAACCAATTTGCATGGGATTTAGTATAAAGATACCTTTATGCAAATCTCGCACATTGACAAAAAAAAGATGGTGGAATTGCTCAATGGATCATGAACAGTAATTCACTGGATTGCCCAGTTTCCTTATTCAGGATCATTATTTTCAATCTCGAGGGGTAGTTAGATCAGAATAATACTACAATATGTGTTCTTATGCTGCCACCTCATCCAGACATCCATCTCTTCACATATGCCTCATTTTAGGGATGGGTGCACGTCTCAACAGGCAGGAGTTTCAGGGTCTATGCATGGATTATGAGGTTTCCCTACACAATGTTTTAGAATTTCTTGCTGTTCAAAGAGTAATGTCCCATGGTATGGGCTTGTTAAAGGGAAAATCGTCAGGCTTCACTTCAGAAATTCTACTGTGTTATCTTACATCTTTCCATCAAGGGGCACTTGGTCCAGTACTGTTTGTTTTCGAACCTTGGATCTTCTTTCTTGGGACCACTCCTATCATATAACCCTACTAGCTTGCTATGTTCCAGGGGTATTGACATTGGTGGCAGATCATACAGATTCTCCCAACAGAATGGATGCTGCATCATGAAGTTCTCTGTTGGTTTAGCTCTCATTTTGAAACACTGATAATTGGTGTGTTGGCTACTCATCGGAACACCTAACTACTGGTATTTGGTACCTCACCCTCAGGCTTTGACAATAGATACATTCCATCAGGATGGGACAGGATTACACCTCTAGGGCATTCCACTGATTTGTATGGTATCCAAGGTACTAACTATGATTCGTTCTAACCCAGTGTTAGGTCCTGTTGATAGCACCAGATTGGTGGCTAAACCCTGATTTCCTATTCTGTGCTACTTTCAGGAAGTCCCACGATGGACATTTATCAATGGAAATGGCACATACATATATTGGGAATGGTGTGTTGAGAGGAGGTTGAACTCGCTTCGATCAGAGTGCCAACTGTAACTCATTTTTTATCCTAGCTCTTTGACAATGGTTTTGCATCTTATACAATCATCCTGTATAAGGCAGCCTTATCAAATACCTTTAGATACTCAAGATGAAAATTCTTTGAGTTCCCAGTACTCTCTTGCCTCATCATGTCATTACGGGTCCTTCATTCCAAATGAACAATTCAGTTACCTAACTGATATATAAAGGTGGAATTACATGCCTTTTCATCACATCTGTTTGTACCATGTATCACGTTTCCCTGAAGGTTTAAATTTTGTTGCTGCTAACTTACAGATGTTGTTGGCTGGAGTTGTTTGTGCTGATGCTTTATCATTCTACCTACATCCTCAAACAGGTTCTTGTTCCCTAAAACATTGACAGCCAGAGAAGGAGATATATCCTTTTCTTTAATTCATATGGTTACCTTGTTTTGAACCATATTGTTTATTCTGGGCTCTCATTGGAGGTGAGGAGTCGTCTGTGACTCATGTCTTTTCAGATCATCACATTTCTATGTCTTAGCGGCCTGGTGAAATTGCACACTGGAGGACATTGCATGGGCTAGTATATGGACCTCCTCTGATACTTTTATTTCCCACTACTTGCATAATATGGCAGTATCTTCCTTTGAGGGTTTTCGACTATTCACAGTAGTTATCTTAATCACAGCCAATAGTTTATAAGGAAGTGTGCATATCTTCATTACTAATATTGTCTCTATATTTGCCAGGGTCCCTTACCTTTTTTTCACAGGCTCTCACTCTGTGGCAAGTGTTGCCTAGGCAGGTGTGCTTTTATCAGACCAATTCCACACTAGCAACCACTAACACAATATACCTTATCTAGTTTGCAACAGGCTCTGTAGAAATGGAGTGTTCCATAAGACCACCTTGAGGCTGACCGGGTGGTATCACTGTACTGTGCTAGACCTCCTCTCTTGGACTATCATGGATAAAGCAAAAGGGGATCCTGCTTGTCCCTGCTGATCACTGGATTGAATAAATCTGGATTGTTTGCTTTTAAATATTTAGGAAACTTGGTTCACCTATTGCACTGATTCCAGAGCATTGTTTCTCAGGGCTTTCCAACATGCATTACCCCCAAGATTCTACTAGTGGAGCTTGGGGGTTCTTCCCACACCCAGTTTCCAGTCACTGGAATGGCAGACAGAGGCTTTTTCTACAGTGTTAGTATGAATTTCTTCCAAATTTGGGGGTGCTCTTACACGGGTCCCTGAATGTTTTTTCCCAGATGTTGGTAGGAGAGGCACCAGCCTATGTAGGAGCCTACTTGTAATACCATTTCAGATTTGATGCTCCTTTTTCTGGTTTTATTGAGTGTGGGCCTTGTTTTTAATCAATATTGGTTCAGTACATTGTTCCTGTAAGAGGGTCCATTTTCTCCTTGTAATTCCAAAAGCAGGGTGATCCCATCGTGGGTCCTTGATTAAGCACAGTTTGTTCCACATCTTCTTCATAATTCTGTTTCCTCAGGTTGAGTATGGCCTGCAAGATCCTGTCATTCCGAGGTTGGAGTGTTGACTTTCAGACTTCTTCAGGCTGAGGAGAGGGTTTGTCCACTAGGGGTTGCTTAACTTCTCATCGTGATTCCAGATGCTCGGAACCCATCACTGTATAGTTACTGGTTGGGATTCACTTACAAATATATATATATATTGCTGTCCAAATGTCCTAGCCACCAGTATGGCATTTAGGAATCATGGTCTTATAATTCCAAACCAGAGGAGTAGGACCTTGGCTATCTGGTTGGTTCCTGGCCTATAGTGATGATGGATCATGTCAAATTCCACCCAAATGACACAATTTTGGTTCTGGGTGAAGAACATGCCTGTTCTGGATATAGTGTGGTTCTCCCACTAAGATGCTAAGCTTCCATTGGCACACCCATGATCTAAGCAAATGCATTTTGTATGGATAATGTCCTCAGTGGCCTCTCCACCTTATCAGTATGGGTTTTAAATGTAGTGGGAGACAAGGTAAGTATGTTTTGGAAGTTAACATTTTCTTATATCAAAAGTGTATTTCCAATAATACTTACCTCTTTTCACACTCTCCACCATTCTTTCCTACTAAGAGCTGGTGTTAGCAACTGTGTATTGGGTCAGTCTTAAAAAAATTGATAATACTATCTGAATGAGGTGCTTTTATATAGTACCAGGATAGAGGGTGCATTAACATAGGTGGAGAGTGTCATGTGATAGATATCGCTAAGGGCAGTTAAGTGGGGAATAAAAGACTGGAGCAAGCAAGAAAAGTTCAGACCATTGCTTAGATGGGCAAAGGAATGAAACTCTAGCAGTCGAGTAATTGCTGTAGTGGGAGAGAAGGTAAATACTATTGGAAATACATTTTTGATATAAGAAAATGGTAAATTGTATGCCTTCCTCTACTGCTAGTATAATTTTTTTTTTCTGGTCTTCAAGGCAAAGACTGGAAAAAAATACAAAGTTTATATAACATATTGTTGGCCTACTTTCTTTTAATTTTAAAAACTCCTCAAATGAAAAACGGGTAACACCTGTTGCATGATTTAAAAATAAGCATGCTACTCTGGCAAGATATGCCCTTTTGACCTTGCAAATAGGTCAACTTCAACAAAAGCTTATGCCCAGAATATCAAAAAGCAGGTTAGAGCCTACATATTAATATAAAGTGTAAATAAAATTAAGTTATTTATGGAATTTTAGAGATTACACAAATGAAATTTGAAAATTTTCCAAAGAAGTATTTTTAATCTTAACATGAAAATTACTTTGTACTCAGAGCAGTCAACACTTACTGCATTTATTATGGAAAAAGTTTAAGAAAAATACTTAATTACAAATTCTGACTTTTTTGTCTACAAATGTCTTGTAATGTTTACTAAAAGTGTGAAAACTTTTATGTAGATACACAAAACATGTTAAAAGTTGCTAATAGTTATAGTATGGAAACTTTCATGGTTACTCTGGGGTATTGGGATCGATTTATTCCTCTGAGGTAGTACCAAAAGAGTTAAATTAATACAAGTAAACCTAAGTTCAGTTCCATGCAATAGAATGCACTTTTTTTTATTGACTTTTTTAAAAACCTATTATTAATGTGTTCAGAAAATACATTGTTGCTTTTCCATAACTATTATTTTTGTTTATTTCCAATGTCATCTGGAAAGAAACACTTGATAACAATGCTGTTTTTGTAATTTAGAAATATAGATATTTCAGTCTTTTCAAACAGCTATATCTTATTTGGCACCAAAGTGAGTATATCCAACCAAGAAAATCTTGAAGCAGTAAGCCTCTTTCTAGAAAAGGAGAAACAATTGAACACCTTGTCTTTTCCCTCTGTATTTTATAAATATGGAATATCTTACTTCTGGGTGTTTTCCTCCCTCAATTTTATCTCACGTACATTTGCCGGGCTCTCTTCCATCAAGATGAGATCTTTGGCAGTGTTCTTTACATTTTTGGAAACCCAAGCTAAGGCTGTTTATCAGCATTCTTCTCTGGTTACTATGGTTTCCTATTCATTGATTTTTGGAGGGTTATATAGGTTTCTGGGCCTTGGTAGTCTCATAGAATTACCTCTTTGCTTTTTTTCACCTCTTTTTTCCCCTTATTGAAGCCTCCTACTCTTGGAGGGGTGCCCATTGTGGATCATTAAGGTAACTTGCTTTTGGAGCTGCCCCTCAGCTCTGGTCAGGCAGGAGTTTGGCTTTTCTTCTGTGTTCACCTATGGACTCCCTTTGCAGACAATATTTTAGTCAGTTGCTTTCTCACAGATATTTCCTCTTTTTCACATACAACCTTCTGTTTCTTCTTCTCAGGTTTTCTTTCCACTACCCCTCTCAGATCACCTAAATCCTGAACACTTAGAGAAGGCTGTGTCTTCTCTATGGGTTATGAATTCTGTAAAACAGTTCCTCAACCTTTCTTGGGACTTTAACTCCCATCTGTTTGTTCCCAAAGAGATGGAGGATTTGCACCCTGTCATAGACCTCTCAGCCCTTAACCAGTTTCTTGTAATTTGTTGGTTTAAGGTGGACAGTTTTTCAATCTGAAGTGAGTGTTTTCTCTTGGTTTGTGTATAACCAAAGTCAGTGTTTTATATACTTTTCTCTACATTTCAATTTGTTTGTCTT
Source organism: Limulus polyphemus (assembly GCF_000517525.1). Taxonomy (NCBI): domain Eukaryota; kingdom Metazoa; phylum Arthropoda; class Merostomata; order Xiphosura; family Limulidae; genus Limulus; species Limulus polyphemus. The sequence continues at coordinate 13,840 of NW_013667056.1, forward strand.
TGCTTTCTGTGGTTTGCCCATGACAATTACATTTTTCATTTCTGAGCCTTTGATTCAGGTTAGCAGATGCATTTTTGAGGTCTCTATTTTCAGTTCTAAATGGATTATTGGCATCTTCTTGCTCCATCCAAAGAAGTTTCCATGTCAGTGATTTCTCTTCTCCTTTGGGAGGTATCTAATTGGAGTTGGCTTGTAAGATTCTTCAAGTTCATATTGACTCACTCTCAATATTTAGTTTACATTGGAGTCTTTTTAAATGCAGGTGCAGGATGGGCTCAGTTATCTTCTTTACATCTTTGTAACTTAGAGCTTCTGATTACCAAAGCTCTCTTGTCTTCTACTCTTTCTGTGCAAGAAGTTCTATCACTTTTGGGGGACTCAAGTAAAGCAAAAGACCCTTTTTTTTCTCAGATGTGTCTCTGTTCTTCCTCTTCATTGGAACCTTGTTGATAAAAAAAGTTATGTCCAGAGATTCCCTGTCATCTCTTCTTCTATCACTGTGGTGGTGGATGGATTAGCCCCACAAAACACTGGGCATCCCTTTTCCCCTACCTTTCCTGGATGTATATATCTATTCATTGATGCCTGCACCCTATTTGGGTTATGGTCTCTAGAGGGATGGTCCTTGAACTGTTGGCTGCTCACTGAGATTATTGTAATCTTCAGTCTCATCTATCTGGTCATCTTGTGATGATCTATTTCTACAATTCCACTGTCTGCCATGTCTTACATCAACCAACAAAGAGGAATTTGATCTTGAGACCTCTGCTTTATTCTAATTTTCTTTTTTAGACCCATAACCACCACATTTGGTTGTTGGCCTGTTCTGTTCTGTGAGCTTTGAACCTCATTGCAAATTCATTATCTTGCTTGGGCTGGATATTTCCCATGAGTGATTTTTCCATCCTCTGGTGTTTCAGTGGATTTGTTTCCACTTTGAGAGTCTTCTCATTCATACCTTTGTATCTCCCCTCACCACTGAATTTCCTCATTTTCTTGTCACCTATGCTGAACTCTGCAGCTATGGCAGTCAGTGCTCTGAACCATAATTGAATAAATTTATTTGCCTATGCATGTCCTCTTAGACTTCTTCCTAGGATTCTGCCTCTTTTTCTCAAAATACCTTACTGGGGCATTTTCATCAATGTCCTTTATCTGGCTCAGTCATTGATTTTTTTTATCCTTTAATGTCATGCTTTGCTCTAGATTGCTCTACTATTTCTCATCACACTTCATGTATTTATCTAGCTTTTGAAAAGCAGTTTATCTGTTTCTACACTAACCAGTTCTAGAGCAGCTTTGTCCTTGACTTTCTATCTTTTCCCTGGCCATTCTTCTTTTCAGGTGTCCTCATTATCTGGGCTGGAATGTCTGCATTTTTCTCCAGGTCCTCACATGCTGCCCATTTGAGTCTTTGGCCACATTTTTACATAAAATCTTACTTCTTCTTGCTTGCAGCACATGCCAATCTAACCTTCTTGCCTTAGATGCCTCCCACACTCTTTATCACAGTGATAAGTTTATTTTTTTCCCCTGAATGATTTTTTTTTTCCTAGACTCTCTCATTATGGGCACAGGGACCACCTCATAATCATTTTGTGCTTGTTCTAGTTTTCAAACTATAATTTTTAATACAGGAATTGTATTTTTACAACATTTTGCAGATTATCAGTAAAACATTACAAGGTTTTAGTACACAAAATATCAGATTTGCTTGTGCATTTTTCTTTTTCGAATGTTGACTATTCAACATATGAAGTAATTTTGATTTTAAGATTAAAAATATTTTTATGAATCAGAAAGTTGTCAAATTTCACATGCAAAATCTTTGTAACCTCCTAATATCCTCCAGTTATTTGTCAAACCTTTTTTTTTTAGAAAAACTTTCTCTGTCTGTTATATTCACTAGTGTATCTCTATATAGTTTTGGTTGATTTGATCACCTTATAACCAACATAAAAAATTAGGAAATTGATATAAATTACACTTTTTTCGTTGTAAAATGACTTCAAATTATAGCAAGAAACAACAAATGTTTAGTCTAAATAGCTTAAATCTCATAACTTTATACATCTGTATATATTTATTTTTTATTTCATTGATCTTGCAGCCGTGTCTAACTAACATTACAAAAGTTACAATGATGTGACACATACGGTCATATTATATATCCAGTAATATAAAAATGGCCTTTACAAAGTGACCTGTTTTCAGTATTTTTTCAAGTGAACCAGTATTTTGTAAAATAGTCACATTTTGGTTATAATAAATTAGATATGCAATTATATTATTATCTACAAATAAGTTCTAAAATTTCAGTTATTTTTTTCTTAAAACATAGAACAGTAAATAAAAAAAATTAGGAAACTATGACTTTTTCTGCTTACAAACTTTGTAGTCGTTTTGTCTGCCATAATTTACTAAGCCTTGTCAAATTTTGCATGTGGAGGATGTAACACAAAATAAGTTTTTTAGGTTTTTATATATGCATTTTGAAATAACAAATTATTATAAATTACTCTATCAAAATTGCAAAATTCCACTGTAACATATCAGGCTTATTAACTGAACTGTATTGAGAAAAAAAATTGTTTTTTGGACAACATTTTAACTTACCACTTTCTTCGGTGATTCAAGACAAAGAAATAATCTTGGGAACTTCCCATATTCTAGAGACTGAGAAAACCACCAGGTGGATATTCTGATCTTTGGATTGGTTATTCACACATCATAAACAGAAGCAGGTATACTTAAGCATTTCAAAAAATGGAAAGAGGGAGGTGGGGCCACTGTGTTTGATTCACTAAATGTAGCAGTCTCTCCGCAAATAGAAAAGATAGGAGGTTGTTACTTTATATTCTAGCTTGTCAGTATTGGTAATTTGAAATTCTAATTCATAAAATACTATAGATTTTGCATTCAGACATCACAAACATCTAATTTGAGTCAAAGCTGTATTCAACATACCACGTGACACTGCCTGGAGCTCAACAACAGTGAATTTAAGCCCAACTTCTACTTAGTGCAACCAAAAAGAGATAATTAATAAAAACTATATGGGAAAAAATATGACTTCTGTTGGTCAAACCTGTCCATTAAATAAGACCTTTTGGTATAGGTAACTTGTTTGAAAAGCTGGAAGGAGTTCAGTGGTGGGTTAACAGAGTTACTGTCATCTCAGCAAATCAAGAAGGTTCACTGGTGGGTTGACAAATGTATTGTCATCTCAGCATATCAAGAATGTAAGAAGCTCAAATTTTGTATTCTAATTTGTCATTATCTATAGTTTGTGTATCTAATTGGTTGAACACTTGAAACCCATAGAATGTGAATATTGAGAATTTATTTAAATATTTCTTTTTGAAATGAAAGATTAAAACTTAATGGCAAGCTTATTGATAATAAAGTTGTTTAAGTTTTGAATGTAACTCTGTAAAAAAGGTTGTGACATATTCACATCAACCATTGTATATGCATAGAGAAAAACAGTGTTAGATAAAGAGAACTTGTGACAATTTTAGTATAAAGATACAAGTTCATATCAGATGGCATAGCCAGGTGGTTAGGGTGTTTGACGGGTTTTGAATCCCTGTTCCACCAAATATGCTCACCCTTTCAGCCATGGGGGCATTAAAATTTGTTGGTAAAAGAGTAGCCCAAGAGTTGGAGGTGGGTGGTGATGATTAGCTGCCTTCTCTCTAGTCTTACATTTGAAAAGGTTTTTCGTTGTACAAAACTTGAAGATAGCTTTGATATACAAAAACACCTGTAACTGAGTTCTT